>NW_026623961.1:0-7132 GCF_030028575.1 Malurus melanocephalus
AGCAAGACATGGTGCAGGAACGCCGAAACTCCACTCCAGTCAAATTTCAGCACCATGTTTTTCTCCAAAAATGAGGAGAAAACCCAATCCTGTGGAATCTTCACAAATCCCTGCTTTGAGCACACATATTCATGCTTAAATAAATAATAAAAAAAAAATTGCTGAGCTTTAGGAAGAAAAGCTCTTTGATGTATTAAATGTGATTGACTGGGTTCCTGCAGCACATACAGACTTCACACAATGCAAATGGTGCTGATTAGATAAGATGGTGTTTAAGAGGAAAAAAGCCCAGCCATAGGAAGGAGATGCGATTGGATTATCAGATCCAGGGCTCTAAGTGCAGATCGAATGGTCTATAAACGATTTAAGGCTTGGGAGAAGGCCAGTACTGCTGAGTGTTCATGTACAGTCCCTGGGCTGGCTCTCTAATCGAAGAGGAGAAAACAAGGAATGAGGGGGAAAAATCCTGGGGAGGGTGATTTTTCACACTGAGACCTCATCAGGTCATCTTCAAAGGTTTCTGAGCATCCGAGTCTGTTGCRTACATTGAYTGAATTATTCCAGGGKTTKTCCCCTCATTTTTGGGTTCAGTCCATGGACAGGAGCATTCTGACCTGAAGTCCTGATGTTGGAGAGCAAATGTGTTGTCCTGAGATGGCCCAGAGGGCTCAACCAGGTGCTTGAATTACTGCTCCGTGATTAATTAATTAATTACATACATCTAATTTTGTATAAATACCTTGAAAACATAGATCTGTACATAGCCACTGAAACCCCAGAGCTGTGTGCTTACTCAGCCCTCCTACCCCTGTTATGTGCATCTCTCCTGTCCAAATCCTGTCCTTGTGTCCACATCAGGGGAACGGCAGCAGATCCCTGAGGGAATCACCAAGGCTCCCCTTGCTCTCACACCCTGAGTGTGGCTTTAAAAACAATGCTCCCAATAATGCCTCACTGTGGTTTTATTCTGCATGGAGTCCATGGAGTCTCCTTAAGAATTTCTGTGGATTTTCTGGGTGCGTGAATGCATTGCTTGTCTCCTTTGAGCTTTGCTGGCTGGAGGCTTGTGTGAGTGTTCCTGTATCCTCACAGCTCTGCTCCTGGGACTCAGTGTTTATGTAACTCCTGTTAAAGGAAAAAGGGATTCTGAGGAGAAGGACAGGAAAAAAGCCCGGGAGCTGAGTTTGGATGGACTCTGAGGTTATGGAATCAGACCAAGGACCCATCCCCAGTCTTTTTGGATAATGAGTGATGGGACTGAATTCCCACGGGGTGACTGTGGAGATGYCCATAAGGGCAGATYTTCCTGTCCCTGCGGCACTTCCTTYTCAGAGAGGAGAATCCCCAGCAAGCAGTAAATAACTGCCTGRCACACAGAACCAGGGACACTCATTTCTGGGCACGGTTTTGGCTTTAACAGCACCTACAAATCTGAAACGCCAGAACCCTCCATAGAGGGGAATTTCTGATTGCCTGAATGGTTTTGATCCGCTCTGTAAATCTGTGTGGACAGACATTTTTCTCACTGTTCTTTATTCCCTATCCTGATTTCTACCCTGTCTCCTCACTTGTTTTATGTCSCTGTCCTTCACCTGATAGGGATGCCATCACCTCCCAATACAGYGGGCTCTGCCAATTTTGTTATTTGCTCTTCCCTTCTTTTTTCAGCTCATTAATGAAGAGGTGACAGCAGACGGGCCTGGCAGTGATATCTGCCGAGCCCACTGGGCACATCTCCCCTTGCTGATGTGCTGCTGTTTGTCACTCTGCCTGCTTTATGGCTCCTCACTCCCTTCTTGAAGCACTCACTTTTTCTCATGTCCAAATCAATTTGAACGGAGCATCACAGTGATCTTTCSTGGGATTCTGGCTCAAATGTATTTCTAAAGCTGAAATGCAGTTTTCTACTTCAGCTGGATGGAAGGCTGGAGCATGCTGGACCGGGTATGATGCCTTAAGAATTTTTAGCTTCTATTCTTCATGTGTCTGTAGCTTTGGGGTGCAGTTCTAGGCTTCACAAAGTGCTAAAAACCTCTGTATCCAGGGTCTGAGACAAAACATTGCTTTCAACCAGAAAGTCCAAGGACACTTCACTGCCTCAGAGCCCCAAAATCTGTAAACAACAGTGAGTTGCAGGGAGCGAGCTTGGGGTGGGTGACATCATCACCTGAAGGTGTCATTGGGGAATTGGGGCCCAATATGTTAATGAGACAGAACTTATAAAAGGGGAAGATCTCATGACTCTGGGTCCATTTTTGGGTGTAGCCCCACAAGGAGAATCTGCCTGCCCTCAATGCTCCTGTAGGCCTTCATTAAATTTGTCTGCTTTTTATTTTCCTAAATTTGTCTGACCTCTGTTTCAGGTAACCTCTGTTTAAGGCATCAGTTTGGGCTGAAAAATCAATGTTGTGATTATTTCAGGCCCTGTTTGTTGTTGAGGATGGCTCAGCCTTGGGAAAACTCTGCCACACGTCCCATCCTTGTGGTCTCTGCTCTCAGCAGTGGCACAAGCTGCAGCTCTTGGTCACAAGCAGCCAGTGAGGTTTGGCAGGGGCAGCTGATGCCTAAATCCGGCTCCCTAACCCAGAGTCTGGACAAAATTCAGAGAATCCAAAGCAGTTCTGTTATTGCAGGGCCTTCAGGGCCATCCAGGGCAGTCCCAGCCCAGCCAGGGGCTGCACCCACAATGGACAATGGCTCACGGCTTTTTCACCCTTTCTCACTTTTGTCCATTTGCACATCGGGATTTGCTGAATCCTCCAATTGCAGCTGCAGCCAATGCAGTCAAAAATTCCAACTTGGCTCCCCCAATTCTCTGTTCTTTCCATCTCTTGGGGCCTGGCACAGGGAGGTGTCCTTGAGTCTGGGGCTGCAGAGGAATTGTTTTGTGTAAAAATGGGAGAGCAGGAGCTCAGCACTGTCTGTGGAGTCTGGAGTTAAACACTAAAGAATCCCAGGGGTACAGAGACATGGGAATAGAGAAGCTGAAATCCTAGGGCATCAGAGCCACCAGAGCCACCAGAGCCACCAAAGCCACCCTGCTCCTCGGTGTCACCCTGGAAGGGATAGGCTGTCCCAGAGGGGTGGCAGGCAAGGAACCTCTGTGTCCTGCAGGCACCAGCTACACTGGGGAGGAATGGAAGGTCTTGGAGCAAGCAAAGCCAAGAAGAAAGGCTGCAACACAGTCTGCATCTCCTCTTTGCTTGAAGGGACCTGGGCTGTGCCCACCCCTGGCCTCGAGAGGCCCCTTTGGGATGTGGTTCCACCAGYGAGGTGAGAACGAGGACATAAATCTCGTATGACAGGTCTCAAATTGGAGCGTGGTTGGGCTTTCCAGCCCTCCCTCAGTGGGCTGGGCTCAGGCAGGAAGCTCTGGCTGTCCCTCCTCGGGGCCAGCAGGATGTCCCACAGTGGCCATGCTCYGGAACAGCCTCTGCTCGCACTCTGGCAGAGCTGGGATTTGCCTCATGGCATCTGATGCTTCCCCCCGCTCCCTAATTGGTTCCGTTAATTTATTGTGGACACGAGCCCGTTCTGCCAAGTGCTAATTGCAAAGGTTATTGTCTCTGCCCTTTTCAGAGCACAGCAGGAAACCCTTCAATTCCATCACAACGGAAAACAGGACAAAAAAAGCCAAAAGTTTTTCAGCTGGATGYGAGCCCATCATCCCGTGCGCTGTTTGTGCCATGGAGCATGGGCTGCCATTCCCTTCCCTCTGCAGGGGAAGCCTCCTGTCCATGCCATGGGGGCTTGTCTTCCTCCTCATCCTCTCAGCAACTGAGGCACGGGCTCCACATTGGTGTGCAAAGATGTTTATTGCTGAAATCCAGGGTTTTAAGCCATTAGTTTGTTATGGGTTTACATTCTTGTGAAACACAACAAAATGTCTGAGCCAACCAACATAAATCAGGAGAGGAACACGCCATGGTCAGAACCAACCCCCATAAATCACACCAGGATTAGCCATGGTCAGAACCAACCACCATAAATCACACCAGGAACACACCATGGTCAGAACAAACCCCCACACACCACGGTGTGAGCTCTCACTGGTTCTATCCTTCATTTCCCAGGTTATGGAAATTGTTTTTCCCCTCCAGTTTAGCTGAATCATTCCCAGAATCCTTCTCTGGCTGGCCAAAGTGACTGGAGACAACAAGAGTTTCACAAGGGTAACACAACCCTTGCTTTATAAGGTTTTCCTTATTCGCAACAGTCACCATGAAATGTGACCTTGTCCTACATTCTCTGGGCCATTCACATCTKCTTTTTGGAGGTGGGATGGGCATATCCCAAAGGCTGGAAGCTGGTGAAGTGATGCCATTCCCTGTGTGGGAATTCCTCCTGTCCCTGGGCATGTCCAGCAGCATCTTTCCAAGGAGCAAGCCCGGGCTGGCACAAGGTGGTGGCACCTTGTTCTCTGCTGCTTGTGCTTGATGCTCTCCTCTTGTGCTTGATGCTGCCTTCTCCACCCTGTGGGTGATTTACAGTTGTTCCCATGTTATCTGAGCTGGCTGCAGCCTGTCCTTTCCCTGGTGAAGAGAGCCAGGCACACTCTCATCTGGAAGGGGTTTCCCAGCTGCAGGAGTTGAAGTGGGATGTCTCAAAGCCAGGCTTTTTTTTCTAGCACGGGAGAAGAGGAATAGGTCCTGCTTGGCCATTTGCTGCTGGATTAATCTGGATTCTGTGGTGGCAGCAGCCATTCAGCCCAGATGCATGCCTGGCATTGCAGTTCTGGTGGATTTGGAAGGTGACAAGCCCAGAGCCTCTCAAGGGGGTTTCTGCCAAGCTGTAAAGCTCATCCTGGATCTCCACGCTGCTGGAAAACCCGGTGGAGCTCTTTCTCCTGCTCAGGGCCATAGGTGTTCCTGCCACCATCCTTCCCCCGTGCTTTCCATGGTCCCTGTCCCCTGAGCTCARTGTTTGCTCTCCCAGGCTTTGTTCCCGCTGCAGGGTTTGCTCTGGCTCATTTCCTGTTTATCTCATATCATGGCTGGTGTTTGTTTTCATTAGGCAGTTCAAAAGCTTTTGGAAGTGAGTGTTTATAAACACAGGGATGTTTGGGGCCACATTTGGATCCAGCAGCAGACTCCAGGGRTGTTTTATACGGATTATGGGGATGACTTTGTGCTGTTTCTCCCTTGCCCTCTGGCCCAGTAYCCTTCTCCTTTTCCATAAAGTTCAGATTTTCTCCTCCTCTCTCGCTCTCTTTGGTCTCAGTCCCAGCAGGTACCCAAGGCCAACCACCCCTCACTGGCAGATAGCACAGAGTAACAGGTTAATGACAGGTATTTCATTCTGTGCCAGCCTAGTCTAATGAAACATGACAAATGTTTTATCCCAGGTTTTATCAGCATTCTGTTTCCCCTGTACAGAAAGCCTGGCTGGCACCTGTGGGCAGCACTTGCACGGGAAAGAAGCGCCGTTAAAATCTAGGTTTCAGGGCAGGAGTGCATATATCAARTTTAAAGGAGCTTTTGAGCTTAAAGATATAAAGGCAAATTACATTTTATAGCATGACTTTAATAGCTGAGGAGCTGTGCAGGCAGCGAGGTGGCTGGTGGCAGCTCAGGCGGAATGTGGGACACCGTGCCAGCCATATGTGTCACCATATCTCACACGCAGCCTTGCAAGTCGTTGCTTTTTATTGAAGGCAGGAATTTGCCAGGATGTCAAGGCTGTCTCCTGCACTTTTGAAGGARTGCCACGCTGTCTCTAATCCCCTAATGCTGCTGACAGGAGGGCAGCAGGCACAGCCCCTCCAGGTATCTCCTGTGCCCCATGTGGGGAAAACAAGGCTGGGCTCTGCTTCAGCCTGTGCCCTTTCTTCTCCAGAATGAAGAGCCACTTTTTATTGCTGGGTGCCAGGCTTCTTTCCTTCTGCCTTCATCCTCGTGCTTCCCATCTGTCCTCCTGCCTAGCCATCCTTCCTCACGAATTCACAAATCTTTCCTTCCCAGATTTTGGCTGAGCCCCCCTGCCTTTGTGTTGGGTGCTTTGCAAAGCTTCATGCTGACACCTGGTCAGGATGAAAGCCTGGCCCCTTGCAGGAGCCGAATGATGCAGTATTTTTGATGTATTGTTGGCCATCCATGGATGTGTATCTCCCAGATATCCCAGGGCTTTTCCTGGGGCTCAGTGTGTGCTCTGAAAGACAGCTCCATGTGGTGCATTAAATGGGTGCTGTTCCACACGCCTCCAACTGAGCGAGAATGCTGGTGAGGGAAAAAGTCCAATCACAGAGGAATCTTTCTTGGTTATTCAATTTGTGCATTACCTTATTAGAGGGGAAAACCAACTGTTATCTGYCTGGGAAAGGTTAATATAATAATAAGCAGATACTGACTTCTATTGAGATGAACATGATGATTTATTGACCCGAGAGGTAAATATGCAGTGAAGCAAAGCCAGGGTCAATATTCACCAGGAGGAGAATAAATCCCTGTGTTTTCTGCAGTGGGGAGACCACACAGAGCAGTCACCAAAACACATTGGTGGTGGTGGCGGTTTCTTCAGTGAGACAACTAAACGTGGTAGACTTCCAACAGGTACTTCACCTTGCTTCCTTAGAGAAAATGTCAATTTAGAAACATTCCCTCTGGATATTTTCGTCCTTCAAAACCTTTATGAAGTATTCAAAAGTACTTTCGTAAAAACCAACCAAACAATAAAAGCGACTCCCGAGGGTCACGGTGGGTTTGAATTGCCAGATGTATTTCTTGAATAAATTATGTAATTTTATTGTATTTTATTTTGCTTTATTAGAGAAACGCTYGGCTCCAAGCTTCCAAGGCTGGCAACTCCCGGCCTGATGGGAGATTTTTCTGCACACGTTTTCATTTTGATTGCGAGCCCGTTTGTCATTTCTGAAATGCCTCGACTCAGAAATGTCAAGCATCTCTTGTAGTCAGCATGGAGAAAGGCGGCTCAGAATGCTGGCACCTGCTGCAGGGAGCAGCATCCTGCTGACATGGACAGCACAGCCATGGATGTGGGGGATTTTGGGGAGCAGGGAGGTGCAGAACATGGGGATAACCCGTGTTTGGTGGAGCTGTGGTGGGTATYGCCCTCTGCAAGGAGTGTTTGATGAGTTCTTGGCTCTGCCAGAGTTGGTTATGCCCAAAACCCTAAA
>NW_026623961.1:7909-16173 GCF_030028575.1 Malurus melanocephalus
GCTCCAGCTTGGGCCAAGTGACACCACCAGGGATATTATTTTAGAAAGTTTATCTCTTTTGTATCTATGGTGACAAGATCTTTATCGGGGTAAGACAGACTCCCCGGCTGTCTGCTCCTTGTTATCTCAGGGTAGGATGACAGCCTAAGTGTCACGCCGAGAAATGTTATCTCTCCTTTATTATTTCACTTGTGAGGGGCTAACTGGAGTGTTATCAGGGTGTTTACAATCAAAACACGTGCGGCTCAAGTGATAAAAGGGAGAACAGACATCTGATCTCCAAGGATATGAAGACAATGCAGCCTTGAGCAGGAGGAGATGGATCTTATTATTGGGAATGGTTTGGCAGGCTGGGAATGGACAAACAAGTTCAGATCATGAGCTTGAAAGATGGGCTGAGGSAGAGGCTCACACTCCAACTCCTGCAGAAAACGGAGAGGCGGTCATACCAACAGCAGTTTTGGCTACAGGAGAAATATTTTCCAATAAAGTTTTTATGACTTTTTTCCTTTCTGTACTCTCTTCTCACTTGGAATGTGATATGGAAAGCTGTCAGGACCAGTGAGTGGGGCAGAGCTGCCTGAAGTGAGTCAGGATCTGAGGCAGCTTAGCCAGGCTTGGAGGGAGGGGAGCAGAGAGCTGCTGAGGCCACTGCTCAGGGAGTTCATTTCGATTAATTCCTTATCTTGCCTGGGTCAGTGCTCTGGTAATTTAGAGAGTGCACAGCCACAGGGTTAGTGGTGACCATAAACCTTATCCATGATCTCTTTAGGGACAGGSAAGTGAAATCCCTGAAGGGCTTAGGAATCTGACCCTGGGATGCTTCTGCTGCTGGTAATTGAGAGGGGTTCAAAGCCGTCCCAGACATCAGATCCTCGTTAACCTCCAGCTGCAGCAMGCCAGGTGCCAAGCCGTGTCAGATTGTTTATCTGTCGTGAATAATCCTCAGTAATTAAAAATGGGGCTGTGCAGCATTCCCTCCCAMTCTGGGCCTGGCTCCTGGGGGTGGCTGTGCTCTTGGCTGGGATGGGCTGACTGGGTTTCTCTGCTGTTGTACAGGATATGGCAGGCACAATACATTTCCTCTCATGATGCCAGCGTTCTCCAAGCCAAGCTTTGTGGCTCCTATGGCACAAAAAAGGTGATTTTCCTCTTTCCTCGCCTGTTTGTCTGTCCTGTGAAGCAATGGCACACAGAGGTTGATGCCCTTGCACGGAGAGTGAGCAGAGGGGCTGTGGGGCCCTCTGAGCTGGGAGGGGACCCGAGGTGGAGCACAAATTCCAGCAGCAGGGTTCCCTGTGTCCCTTGGGAAGGAGCTGGGGAGGGTGGAGGGGATGTGGATGTGGATGTGGGCTGGGGGGTGGGTTCCTGGTGACATCTGAGCACTCTGCTARCCTGGATGAAAACGGGACAAAAACACCTGCTCCAGGTGAGGGCRGGGAAGGAACATGAACCTGGGGACAGGGTTATGGTGCATGGACCTGTGTGCTTAACTCCACATTCTTCTTGCTCTGGGGATCTCCTGAATCTCCCTGTTTTCACCCTGAGTGGCTCTCACATCCCTCCAAGGGCTGACCCTGCAGGGAGCCCTCCCTCACCTGGGGGGACAGCAAGGCAGCTTTTATTTTCTTTTTTAATTTTTTTTTTTTTTTAATTTTACATCTGTCACATTGATGAGGAACAATCTCTGCTTGGGTGGGGTTTTGTGTGAGCCCCCAGCTTTGGAGGGCCACTGGGGCCTCTTTGTCCAGTGGCAGTGACCCATTGCCCCCTCCCTGCCCGCCATCTCTCACACCTTTAATTGCACTCGTGTTYTCGGGGCGGATGGAATTCATTACCCGCCAAACAATGTCCTTTGCAAGATCAGCCTTAATTAACTGCTCCYCTCTGCATTTCCCTGCTCCAATCCTCCCCAAACGTCCGTGCTGAGCCGAGCTGACGGCCCCCCACGCTCACCAGAGCCGTGGCCAGATAAGGAGAAATGGAATTCCTTATCTCCTTTYTCACAAATACGTACACATGCACACACAAACACACGAACCTGGAAAAGGTCAAGGTTACTGGGAAGGGAGAAGGCCCTTCAAGACAACAAAACCCCTTCTCTTTTTAAGTCTCCATGGCAACTGGATGGAGCATCATGGAGATGAGAGAAGACTATTCTTCCCCTACAACACTCTTTCCACTTCATTAGACTCTTTATCAAGTATCTCTGCGCTGGGCTGTGTATGTTTTTTTGTGTTGGGGAGCGGTGCCGAGGCCTCAAAAGCATCCTGACCTTTTCAGTGGGACTTTGGGAGTTCCTTGTGGGAGTTGCATCCTCTTCCCCTGCCTTCCTCCCCCACAGCCCCCTTGTCTCCTGTTCACATGACCTTCTCATCAAAACCCCCGTGCCTGGTGAGGGATGAAGGGCTCCTTTAAAAGGAGAAAGGAGCAGGCAGAAAGAAKAGAAGAGTATGAGAATGTCCTTGGCTGGCTCAGGAGGTGTCAGGACCCGGGCTGTCAGAACTGTGCATCTGCAGGGAAGATTAATGAGCCTGCTTAGGGGAAATCCAAATAAAATAGAGCAGAATAAATACCAAGTGACTGTGTGGGTGATGAGGGGAAGGGTGAGCAAGGAGCAAGCTAGTGTGACAGGGCAGAAGTAGATATTCCTCAGCCTGGGAAGGGTTTGAATTCCCCATGGAGGGCTGAGTTAGCGCAGGAAGATCTTTGGATTTAGTCCTGTGGTCTGCAAGTGCCAGGGCTGTGTCTGGTTTTGAGTGAGCCCATAAAGCACTGGTGGTACTGAGGCACAAACACTGGGGATTTTCCTCTTCCCCTCCATTTACCAAGGAGAAAAATTTTGTGTTCAGCTTCTCAACCCATGGCCTGCATTGTCTCAAGGTGCCTCAAACTGCTCTGCACCTGGAAACTCTGGTGGTTCTTAGGAAACATCAGTGCCTGGTTTGGGTTGGGCAGGGGCTTGGAGTGGGGGGATGAAGGGATCCAAACCTTTCCATGGATCAAAAGCAGCGTGGGCAGCAGGAAAGGGATTGGGATTGTSCCCCTGTGCCCCTGTGCTCAGGTGAGACCCCACGTGCAGAGCTGCCCCAGCCCTGGGGCCCAGCACAGGGAGGAGCTGGAGCTGCTGCAGAGAGCCCAGAGGAGGCTCCAGGATGGGCAGAGGGATGGAGCAGCTCTGCTGGGAGGGAAGGCTGGGAGAGCTGGGATTGTTCACCTGGACAGGAGAAGCTTTGGGGTGACCTCAGTGTGACCTTGCAGGGCCTGAAGGAGCCAACAAGGAAACGTGGAGAGAGACAATTTCCAAAGGATGGAGGGACAGGACATGGGGGAATGGCTTCAAACGGCCAGAGAGCAGGGACAGATGGGATATTGGGAAGGAATTGTTCCCTGTGAGGGTGGGCAGGCCCTGGCACAGGGTGCCCAGAGAAGCTGTGGCTGCCCCTGGATCCCTGGCAGTGTCCAAGGCCAGGCTGGACATTGGGACATTGGGAGCAGCCTGGGACAGTGGGAGGTGTCCCTGCCCATAGCAGAGGGTAGGACTGGATGAGCTTTAAGACCCTTCCCACCCAGGCTGTTCTGCTGTCCTGTGATTTATGGTGTTGTCCCACAGGAGAAACCAGACCTTGGAGCTGCCCYTCCTGAGGGAACCATGCCATTGTTACCATCAGCTTTTAATCATCGAGAATTTTCATTCCTTCCAGTGTGACAGCCTGCAGGGTGATTGAGCAGAGCTCACACCACCAGCACCCAGCTGGGCACCTTCCCTGTGGGATCAGGGCCTGGAATTCCATGTATTGGGATCCACATGGATCAGAAAGGCTTTGTCACCACAGCCAGAATCTATTCAACAAATGTTTGTAAAGAGCCTTGAGGCTGGACATGCTTGGGCTGTGTCACCCTGAGCTATAAGATCTACATGAGTGTTTCAGTGGGAAAAAACATTAAAAAAAATAAATAAACTCTGCATTTACAGTAGAAGTGGGGTTATGACTATCCCAGTCCCACTGCTTCAATTCTCACGGGAGTGATTTTCGAGTGGGAAATCTCATTAAGTCATAAAGGGCTTTTAAGCAGCTCCCTCTGACGAATTAGTGGCACTCTGCAAGTCCCATAATTCCCAACATCCCGATGAGGAAGCTGAGGTTAAGTGACTTAGCCAAGGTCATGGAGCAAATCAATAACCACTCCAGCCCCTCTTCTGTTCATTCCATGTGCCTCTGCTGGCAGCAGAGGGGATCAACTCTTTCCAGCAGTCCAGGAATGGACACCCAGGTTTGGAAACGCTGGATTAGGTGGAAAAAAACAGAGAAAATATTGGATTATATGGAAAAACCAGAGAAAATTTTGGATTATGTGGAAAAAACGCAGAGAAAATGTTGGATTATGTGAAAAAAAACCCAGAAAAAATGTTGGATTAGGTGGAAAAAAAACCACAGAGAAAAATTTGGATTATGTGGAAAAAAAACAGAGAAAATATTGGATTATATGGAAAAACAGAGAAAATTTTGGATTATGTGGAAAAAACGCAGAGAAAATGTTGGATTATGTGGAACATAGAAAATGTTGGATTAGGTGGAAAAAACAGGTACATGTTTATTCAGAGAGCTGGGCTGGGAGCAGCCAGGGGGCTCCTTCACCCTCCTTGCACCCACAGGTCCCTGATTGGGGCCATCCCCCTGTTCCTGCTGCTCCCTGGAAGGAGCTGAACTCTCCACAGGTGAAGTCTGGAGATTGGGACAGGAGCAGCTTTGGTGTGGTGACAGAAAACCAAGTCCTGCATGGCTGTGGGTAGGGTGGATCCACATGGGGGTTTGGTAGCTCTCAAATGTGTGCTTAAACAACAAAATCCTTGGTTTGTAGCAGTGCAGATTTCTCACCTACGTGCAGCAGAGGTAGGGCAGTGCTGGAGGAGCCAGATGTCCTTTTCAAACTCGGTGCTGTTATTCGTCCTTTTCAAACTCAGTTCTGTTGTTCAGCCAGTTTTATCTCCATTATYAAATACGATTTCCTTCCCAGGCAGGACATGTGAGGCAGCTGTCAGCATGAACTGTCCTCTCAGCACCTGGATATTTTTCTGGCTGAGCACACGAGTCAGCAGCTCTCTTTTTTCTCGTGGGTGTGTGAAGATGCTGTCAGCCCCTGAGGGAGGCTGTTTTCCCTCTCTCCTCCTGCTTCCCCTCTCTCCTTCATTTCAGCTTCCCCATCTCATTTCTTGGGCTCGGGGAGGGGAATTACCCAGAGTTTGGGAGTGTTTCAGGAGTGGGGATTTGTGTGCTCAGTCCAAGCTTGCCATGGCTGGCTGGTCCCAAAGAAAAGGGTTGTTCCTCCTGGGATCAGGCACATTGGGATTCTGGGATTCTTAGATCAGGTATTCCAGCTCACCTGTATGCTGTTGTTATTAAGGAATCCCAGAATGCTTTGGGTGGGAAAGGACCTTAAAGCCCATTCCACTCTTAGGGACACCTTCCACTGTCCCAGGCTGCTCCCAGCCCCAATGTCCAGCCTGGCCTTGGACACTGCCAGGGATCCAGGGGCAGCCACAGCTTCTCTGGGCACCCTGTGCCAGGGCCTGCCCACCCTCCCAGGGAGGGATTTCTCCTGTCTATCTCAGCTAAATCCATTGCCTCTCCAGTTTAAGGCCATCACCCCTCCATGTCCTGTTAGCCTTGCCAGCCCAGCTCTCTGGAGCCCCATGAGAGCAGGAGCTGCTGCATGGAGACATCTTCCATTGCCAGGCAGGCATTTCCCCCCCGACAGTGCCTCACTTCCCTGCTCTTCTCCTTTCCTGCACCTGATCCAGAGCCACTGGAATTCCTGCTTCTGCTTTGCTCTTGCAGTAGCTGCTGCTTGACCCTGGCTCTGCTCCCTCTCCCAGGTAGAAGGTACCAAAGCACAGGGAATGAACACAACAGGAATGTTGGGATCCACCCACGGACCCCACAACCCACTGACCCCTGCCTTCCCGGTGTCTCCTGGAGTGTCTCCTGCAGCTCTGTCAGATGCTTTTCCAGGAGAGGGGTTATGAGAAGTTCTCTCCATTCCAGGCTCCTTCCTTCTTTGCTGCAAGCTCTCTGAAGGATGGCCCATGTTCCATTTTTGTCTCCTTCTTCCCCCGATTAGCACTTCTCCAGCTGTTTGGCCCCTGCCCGATCCCTGCCATCCCTGCCCAGATTAACCTGCAGGAACAGTGCTCTTGCGAATATTGCAGGTGGAACAGCCAGGGGAAAGCTCAGCACCCTCCAGCACTCTCTCCCATGGATTTATGGCTTTCCAGCTCCCACAGGAATGCCCTGAGCTAACCCAGAGAGCCGCTCTGTGCCATGGCCCCGGCGCTGAGCCGGCACTGCCCTTCCCAGCAGAGGAGAGGGCAGCCTGGCATGGTGTGTGGAGCTCCTGCAGAGCAGAGCTTGCTCCTGGAGCTCTTGGAGGCCCTCCAATCCTGGCTGTGGGGCTGGCCAAGGGTTTAGCTTGTTTTGATGCTTTTCCTATCTTTGGGCAGTTTTTTGGGGGGAAGGTCAGCACTCCCCCGCTGATGTTGGGGGAATGCTCTGGGAAAGAAGCATCCCTGGGGACATCCCTCCTTTCAGCAGCACATGGCAAAGCTCTGAGGCTTCACATTCAGTGGGAGGCACAGGAGATTTTTTGGACTGCAAGCTGTGGCTTTAATAAAAACCCGCCCAGTAGTGATTTGAGGTTTTCTTCTTGCAGCCTTTGTGACTTTGAACATAAATCAGGTCTGTTTTGGCAAATAGGCTCCCAGCAAGCCAGACCTGCTCYTGGGATTGTTTTCACCACAAGTAGAGCTGTTCCTGTTCCATGTGGGATGATTTAGGCCGCCGTTCCCTGCCGCTGTGTGGTTGGGTTTCACCTTCCTCTCCATCGTGGCATTTTGGAGAGAGCTGCTTGCTTCACAGAGCAGCTGTGCTGTCTCCGTGCAGCTGTGATGTGTGTTTGTCTTGGGGCACAGCAGGACTAGGAAGAGGTTTGATGAGATCACTGCCAAGTCCCACTGATCTCCGTGTCTCTCTCAGGTCCGTGGGACGGGGCTGGAAGCTGAAGATGGGAAATCCCTTCCGTGCCATCCTTTATCTGCTTCACATCCGTGTCATTTCTCCCCTCCTGGCTCTTTCCAGCAGCCACAGAGGAGCTGGTCCCTGTTTCCCAGACCTTAAACCACAGCCTTACAGCCTGCAGGGGATCCTCCCTGCCTGGAGCATCGTTTGTGGGATTGCTGATGGCAGCCTGGATCCCAGGGAGCGTTCCCATCCCGTCACCGCCGACTGCCAGCAYCGGGATCACGGTAAGGCTGCTCTTCCCTGCCTCCAGAGTGTGTTCTGTGTGTGTCCTGCTGCCAGAGCWGCAGTTTGCTGCTTGCTTTTCTTCCTCCCAAGGGAATTTGGGTCTTCTCTTGTGTTTGGCTGTGCTCTCTCTGATGGGGTGAATCCTTTGGTGCTTGCAAATGTTTGATTTTATTGCTGCACACCCCTGCCCTACCCTGTCCATGTGTGATGGGCTCATTTCWGGATCAGTCTGTTACTCTTGGAATGGTTTCCTTTCCCTGCAGTGTATTCCCAGTACAGATTGCTGCTGTCACACACAGCTGTACTGCTCCCCTCTCACCCAGGGCTGGCTGTCGTGTGYTTGAGACTCATCCCACTCCTTAAACACCGTTTGAGGTTTGCTCTGGCAGAGCTGATGGTGCAGGTCACTCCCTCTCTCAGTTCCCTGTGTGTATCAGCTGTGCATTCGCCTCCTTCAGCTCTGGCACCACAGCTGCGTGAATGAAGTTGTATTTCAGGCTTGTGTAACATCTCCTGTGTTTCAGTCTGTGCTTTCCCTTGGCATTCAGCTGAGAACTCCCATTGTCCTCGTGCTGCTTGTGGCTGGTGGAGTCCTTTTAATTTGTCTGCATTTTGCTGCATCTGTGTTTCCTTCCTCTCAGAGCATCGGGGAGGTCTTTGTTGTCCAGCACCATCACGGCTGTTATGTGTCACTGTGCTTCTGCCTGCTTGTTTGGGAGCTGCTGGTTTCCTAAAACCCAGCCTGGAAAGGGATGCAAATCACATCYTTGGGCTGCTCTGATCCACGCTGTCAGTAAATGTGAATAACTCTGTTGTCCCAGCAGCTTCTTGTCCCTTTGTTTGGCTCCTTTTAGCAATTCTTACAGAGTTCGGTGGAATGCACACGGGTTTTCTCCTTCCTCACTTCTTTCATACAAGTCTCCATTCAGGGAGTTTCCTGCTGCTTTTTACTTAATTTTG
>NW_026623961.1:17454-20130 GCF_030028575.1 Malurus melanocephalus
TAAAGTTCCTGGTCACAGGGGAAGCTCTCCACTGGGATCCCATCTGTCTGATTGCCCCATTTCAGCTGGAATGGAAGCCTCCAAACCTCTCCATAGCTGCTCTCCCTTCGGTGGCTTTACTGTGCGCTTCAGCAGGGGGAAGGAGCATGTTACATCAGGTCAGCAGGATAGAGAGGGGCATCTTCAGCACCTGCTGCTCCTGTGGGTCAGAAATGGCTCTGTGGAGGGTTTCAGCGGGTTCTTCTCAGCTGGTTCTGGTGTGATGAGCTGTGCTGCCCTTGGAACATGAGGCAGCCTTTCCCCAGCAGCGCTTGCTGGCGCTTTATTCTCTCCCTCCCTCCCTCCCTCATCCAGCCTCTCGTGTAATTGCCCAGATCCCCACGGTGAGTTAAAGAGCCTCTGATTGCTGAGCACAGCCCCTTTCACTGCCCCTGCCCGGGGCCAGGCTTTGGRATTCAGCCCTACCAGAGGTTTCCCCTGTTTGTTTGGGTTTGTTCCTCGCCGCTCTCACACCTTTCTCCTTTCATGTACCTGCAGGAGCCGGCTTGCTTCTGACACTGAGCTCAGTCTCCAGACATAAAAGAAGAGAATGTCAGGACAGAAAGGCACTGGAGCTTTCTTCTTCCTCCACACCTGCTGTTCCCRCTCGTCAGGCACTTCCAAAGAGGAGAGTTCTCCAGGTTCCCAGTCATTACCCTTTACATAAGCATAATATAGTGCTGCACTTCCTACAGGGAAGCTATCTATTGTAGCAATCTGTAAAACAAAAGCTGCATTGCTCCTTCTCCCATTGCTCCCAGAATCAAAAAGCTGCCCTGCTGTTCCTCAAATGGGAAGGCTGAAAGCCTTCATCAGAGGGTAGTTCATTTTTACACGACATTTTTACACTCAAGCAAAACTGAAAGCAAGGCATAATTTGAAACAGCCACGCTCGCCGTTGGAGCAGAACCGCACAAATAAAATGCCTGGGATGATGGAGTTGAACACATTGCAGTCAGAAAAATGACAGTTTGCAGCAAACAAGGAAAACTAGATGGATGAACGGGAATTAGTGAGGAGCAGACTTCCAAGGCAGACAAATCAAATTGAGAGYTGGATCATTAGATTYGAAGGAAGCAGGTAAGGAGTGCACTAAATTGTGCCTTGAGCACAAACCAGGGGCCTCAGGCTCCAGGGAGGGCGGATGGAGCTGGGTTTTGGGACAGGGGGGTGACTCCCAAGTGTGTCCTGGCCACTGGGTGTGGTGACCCTGCCCAGGTCACCGTGTGTCCCTCGCATCAGCTTCTSTACTGGGGGCAGGGCAGACACAAAAGATGCTTTTTAGGATTTGCAGATGTGCCCAGCTCCAGAAGAGCCAGCTGAGGGCTGCCTGCATGGTCTGTCCTGGCATCTTCACCTTCCAGGGCAATCACTGGAGTCTACTGTGTGTCTTTGCTTACTCTGTTCCCAGAAGGCAAAGGGATGCACAAGGTGAGAAATTATTGAGTTGTTGAATTTTTGAAAATTAACTGTGCGTGATTATACCCAAGAAAGTGGGGTGGGAGAAATACACTTCCCATACAGCAGCTCTTTGCAGATGTGAGAAAACGTGGCACAGTTTGGACCTGCCTGGGAGCAGCTGAGCTGCGGGAATTTGTGTGTTTTAAAAATGAAGCTCGTGTTTTCCTTGGACTAACTTCCAGTTCTGTAACACAGCACTGAAGGTCACAACTCTTAAGGAGATTATGAAAGGCCCCAGATGCTCAGCGTGATAGTCTAGACAAGGCAGCCGAGGGAGGGAGGCTCAGGAAAGTTCCTCGGATTGGTACAGGGCAGAAAAGCCCTCAGGATGGACAACTTCCAYGCAGAGCTTCCCTTCAKTGCTCCTGCAGAAACTGGACCCAGCTGAGTGCTGCTCAGGGGTAAAGCTCATGGTCACAGGAGAACCCCTCCACTGGGATCCCATCTGTCTGATTGYCCCATTWCAGCKRGGGAGGGAATTTCACTGGATCTCACAGACAGGCATTAATGGAATGATAAGGAAASGTCTCCAGCAGGAGCTGAAAAGAACTATTCTTGCTGGGAATGGGAACCAACACACCCTCTCAAAAACCCACAACTGATCTGATAGTTTCCCTGAGAACCATAGAATCCCAGTCATAAAATCATGGAATGKTTTGAGTTRGATGGGACCTTAAAACCCAATTCATTCCACCCCTGCCATGRGCAGGAGCACCTTCCACTGTCCCAGGGTGCTSCAAGCCCTGTCTGAYCCAGCCTTGGAYAATTCCAGGGATCCAGGGGYAGTCACAGCTTCTCTGGGCACCCTGTGGCAGGACCATTTTATAAAACTGATATTGTTACTGTGTAACTGAGGGAAATGCACTCCCTGTTATCCCAGTTATCCATCGTTATCCCAGGTTCAGCCACACAAACCTGTCACAGAGCAGCTCTGCTCCAACTACAGTGATTGTGAGCACTCTCCTCCCGTTAATTCCTTAATAAATAGCCTGTTTATTTTATCAAGGGTTTTATTGCTGAAGATGTTCAGCATGTCCAGGGATTTCCAGTTCCCTTGGCAGCATCCCAGATGTCACCCTGCCATCACTTCCATCACTATTTATTTGCTGTAGAAAGTATTCCCGCGCTGGTTTGTCTGTGATGTGACTCCGTCTAGCAGCTCTTAAGAAAACCTTT
>NW_026623961.1:20902-23294 GCF_030028575.1 Malurus melanocephalus
TCCTCCTGTCTGGGCATTGGGGGCATCTCCCAATGGGATGATGGAATTCCATGGCTCATTCCCAGAGCCCTGGATGGCCCATGAGCAGAGATGGCCCCCGGAGGGTGTTCTCAGGGCTGGCTCATGCTGAGGGTAAAGAGCTCTGCCCCAGCTGGTTTAAGAGCTCCTGGAGATGGTGATGGGATACACACTGTGGGTTACACMTTCCGTGGAACCTGACACTCATGTGTGGATGAAGGTCCCCTGTGACATCCCGAGGGCAGGGGGAGATGTGTTGCTGCACAAGGGATCAGCCTGGGTCCTTCTGGGGAGGTTGCTGAGGGCTGGAGAAGGTCCAGCCCATGGGGTTTGTYTGGGACAGCTCTTGCTACGAATCCACGTTCTCCGATTTTTGAGCTGTCCTGGGAGACCGCTTCACCTTTTTCAGGATGATTGAAGAGGATGTGCTGTTCAGGATTCCCACTCGAGTGGTATTTATTAGTTTTGTAGTATCTTCCAGGCTGCTTTCTTCATTGCAGTGTTGATTCCTTGGGGACAAAGGAAACAAAGGCAGGAAAGCGCTCGCGGGAGGGATAAAAAAGGAGCCTGACAGATGCCTCCTCTCTCTCTCCACGGTGTTTTTTCACAGATCAAAAATCAATTAAGGGCGAATTTCACTGGGAACTCTTTAAACAATGTGATATTTCATTAGAGATTATTGCAGGCTCTTTAACATTTGCAGTCCAGGTGTGAATTACAAAATTAGCTGGATTCCTTTAATGATTTTCTCTGAGGTGACATTCCTCCAAGTGCCCTGTGCCTGGAGCAAGCTGTGCAGCTGCTGCTGGAAAGGGGGTGTTTATTATCTTCCCCCACACCCTGGTGGAGACACGAGGCTGAAGGAATGGTTTTGATGGTGACAGCAGCCTGGCTGGGCRCAGGGCTGCCACCTGGAAGATGAGAATCGAAGGAAGTAAGAGTGGGATGTTGTAAGAGAGGTAAAGAGATGCTTTTAGAAAAGCAGATTTGGTTTTTTTTCCCCCAAATCCTTTCTTGAGCTGTTACCAGCACAAGCTTCTGCCTCTGTGAGATTCTCCCATGGCTTCCCACCTCCTTCCTTGGCTCATGATGTGTCCGTCCTGCCACCCAAACCCCATAACACCACGACAGGAGCACTCTAGAGGTGCCAGTGGATTTTCACTGGCATCCTTGGGACATGTCCCTCCTTTCAAACCCTTCCCCTCCTGAAGGCACGAGGAGCTTAGCAGTGTGACTTCCTCTGCAGCCCCCTCTCCATCATTAATCCTTCCTGGAACTTGCCCTTTTCAGTGCCCATTCCCTCCCTCGTCCATCTTGCCTTATTCACAGCCTGGTTATTGATCCTTATTTGGGGCTCATCTGTCTTTGTAAGCTTGGGGCGTCACCCCTGCAAGAGAAAGGAGCACTTTTCATTGTGTTTGGGGTACTGGGGTTGGGTGGGAGAGAAATGGGTGAGTTTTGGGGTGCCCCATGCAGGTCTGATATGCTGTCTGCATTTCCAGAGAGCTCTCCTCACCCGAGTTCCTGTTTTGACTGGAGATGCTGCTTTTCCCTGTAAATTTTCCTCTTTTCAACCCATCCCAGCTGCTCCAGCTCTGTGACAGCAGCTCAGCCTCTCCTGCCCCTCCCCTGAGGTCAGTGAGACCAGGATTAGTTCTCAGGGCAGCCTGTAGAACCACGAACATGTGCTCATCCTGCTCTGCCCCCCTTTCCCCATTTCTTGTCCCTCACATCCCTTTTCTCTGCATTTTTCTCCCTCTGCCCTTCCCCAGGAGAGCACTGGGGCTCATCTTGCTGGCTGCAMTGAGGACCCAACAAAGGCAGCTGGTGAAAGCCCAGCCTCTGCAGGGACCCCCTGGCCATAATTGCCTTCCTGGAGAACGGGAGGGAGAGGCAAACAGTTCTGATCTTTTCCTTGAACACTCTCCTGGGCCCTAATTATTTCCAGCTTAGGATACTCTCTGTGCCTGGGAAGACTCATCTTTYTAATAATCCTTGCTGGATCTAGCTTCCAGCTCCTTGCCCAGCCCTGCCTCGAGCCTGCTGTGAACTTCCCACACCTCCTTTCCTCAAAACCACCTTCCCTAATGTGCTGTGCATCTCTCTGATTGCTTCCCTCCTTGTTCTGGTCCTGGACAAGGTGGGTCAGGAGCACTTTTGTACCTGAAGGGATGTTCTGGCAAGGTGGGGCTGGGCTCTGCTCCCAGGCAGCCMCGGGAAAAGAGGGAATGGCCTTGARCTGTGCTGGGTTGGGCATCAGGAGGGATTTCTTCATTTGTTAAACATTGGAAAGAGGTGCCCAGGGAGGTGGTGGAGGGAGGTTCCCATCCAGGGAAGGCCTGGAGGTGGCACTCAGGGCTCTGGGCTGGTGACA
>NW_026623961.1:24012-27725 GCF_030028575.1 Malurus melanocephalus
AGCTGTATTTAGGCATCAATAAAGTCCTTGTTGTCCTTCCAGGACCCTTTTTTGCCATATTCCTCCTGCTTTGCACTGCTGGAACCATGCATGGACACCACCTGTCCCTGGAGAGTTTTGGGGTGCTTTGGGTTGCTTGAGTGAGTTGCATGTTTTGGAGGAGCTGGCCCTTGTTTGTGAGTGCTTTTMTTACATGAACCTTTTCAGCAAAACACCAATTATTGTGAGTCCTGAAAGAGCACTCTGCAGCTTCCARTTGCAATCCTGGCTGCACCTGACTTGAATGGTGGTTACTATTTAGAGTGCATTTGAAAACACAATTTGGGAGGTGTCTTGCATTTCATTTGCGGTGGTTAACATTTTCCCTAATGCTGGAGGAAATTAAAAATGCTTCCTGTCCAGAAACAATGAATTGAAATGAAAATATGCTGTGTGCTGGTCCATGGCAGCACAGCTGAAGTGCCTGGATGTGGTGCCAGGTGCTGCAAGTTCAGCTGTGCCCAGAGTGACCTGATGTAGCTTTGGTGGCCTTTGAGGTGGCAGAGCTGAGTGACCAGGCTGGGGCTGCTCTGGGGAATCTCCTAAAACTGCTCAGTTTGTCCAATGTTTGCACAGATAATTCAGTTCAGATGGGCTGTTGAGGCCACGTGGGCAAAGCTGTGTCCAGTGCTGGGGTCCTCAATTCAGGAGGGACATGGAGGGGCTGGAGCGTGTCCAGGGCAGGGAACGGAGCTGGGAAGGGTCTGGAGCATCAGGAGTGGCTGAGGGAGCTGGGAAAGGGGCTCAGCCTGGAGAAAAGGGGGATCAGGGGGGACCTTGTGGCTCTGCACAACTCCCTGACAGGAGGGGACAGCCCAGGAGTTGGGCTCTGCTCCAGGGAACAGGGACAGGAGGAGAGGGAACGGCCTCAGGCTGGACATGGGGAGGGTCAGGGTGGACACCAGAAGGAATTTATGCATGGAAAGGGTGGTCAGGCACTGGCAGGGGCTGCCCAGGGAGGTTTGGAGTCCCCATCCCTGGAGGTGTCCAAGGAAGGGCTGGAGGTGGAACTCAGTGCTCTGGGCTGGGGACAAGGTGGGGATTGGTCACAGGTTGGACTTGGTGATCTCGAAGGGCTTTTCCAACCTTAACAATCCCAAGATGTGCCATTTGTTCCCTTCAGCCCTTGGAAGTCCAACAAAACACCAGGGTAAAGTCTCAGGAGGGTTTGGCTTTGGGAGATGTGGTTTCATGACCTGGGAACCTCTGGTTAACCCTGTCACGAGCACTGGGTTCTGAGCTGCTGGAACGTTGCTCTACCACTGTTGAATTACCCAGATCTCATGGAATARTTCATATTGGCTGAGGAAAAGGAGCCAGCCCAGCACCAAACCTGTCCTGGGCAGATTTGGGCCAGCAGTGAGRGCTGAGCTGGGTCAGCACCCCATGTCCCATACAGGGGCCACAGAGACAGRAGTGACAGTCCCATTGCTGATGCCTGGCAGTGCTTCCCTGTGTTTCTATTTACACCTTCCCAATGGGAACGTGCACAAGGCAGATAAAAAACCTGCTCCARTGGATGCCAGCATTAAGTCAAGAGCCTG
Organism: Malurus melanocephalus; assembly: GCF_030028575.1. Taxonomy (NCBI): domain Eukaryota; kingdom Metazoa; phylum Chordata; class Aves; order Passeriformes; family Maluridae; genus Malurus; species Malurus melanocephalus. Next base: position 25,596 of record NW_026623961.1, read on the forward strand.
TTGGATTTTTTCAAGAGCTCACATGACTCTCCTAAAAAGCAGGTTGTTACGTGTTAGTTTGGAGCCCTTTTGTTCAGCCTCGGGTGTTTTTATTCCTTCAAGGTATTTGCTGAAAGGACGAGAAGAAAATGGCTCAAGGTGGCATCATGCAAAAAAAAAAAAAAAAAAATCTGTGTTCAGCAGGAGAGTGCTGCATTTTGGCTTTTCCTCCAGAAGGAGTGGGACACCTTGGCCCTCTTTTGAGTCAAGTACCAGATTAGAAGAGCAGAAAGTGGAAGAATAACCCATCTAAATCAGAATCCCACAGAAAGAAAACCCTGSAGTGCACAATTGTCCTTCTCTGTGTATGGGAGAAGGTCCTGTGTGTGACACGTGYTGGTCGTGTTCTTGGATGCTCTCATGACACCAGTGAGGATGAGGAGACACAGAATCATGAGCAGAACTTCAAATAATTACTGCACTTGAGCACGCTCCTCCATTCCAGTTGTACCTGCTTATGCAGCAACAGGATTTTCATTTTATTTCTTACCTTATTTCCTTTATTAGTTGGGGGTTTTTTTCATTTTAAGGTACATTTTTTAAGGTGTCAAGCAAAGGATTTTAGTGAATTTTTGGAAAATTTTCCTAACTGGGTTTGTGATTCTGAATCCCAACTTTGCTTGACCGGGGCACTCCAGAAACCCTTACATTTATTTCATATCTCTCTCCTGGAGCTTTGCCTTGGCACAGATGATGCATTGAAGCTGAGGAGAGGCAGGACAAGAAGGGCTGGCCACATGTGTAGCACAAGGGGTTTTGCAGGCAGAGATTTGAAAAGGGCAATTCATTACTTTTTATTCAAGGTAAAGTTTTTTATTCAAGTTTTTATTCACTGTTATCCATACACCACCTTTCCAAGCCTGCATCTTCCTGCAAACGTCTTGCTGTGCTGGTGAGCTTGTCTTGAGGTTTGGTTTTTGCCTGGAAAGGGATGGCAGAGTGAGAGCTGTTTGTGGTGTTTGACTGGCTGCAGCAGCTCATTTGTTGCTTTGTTCAGGGGGTTTCAGCACCCCCTCGTTACTGGATCTTCTGCTGTCCCACATGGCCTGCTCTTCCAAGGGTCTCTTTTGGGCAAGAAAAGGCATTTCTGAGCATTTATCCAGGCAGTGACAGGCTGGGAGACCAGGGGTGCTCATCTGGAGAGGAGAAGGCTCCAGGAAGAGCTCAGAGCCCCTTCCAGGGAACCCCTAAAGGGGCTCCAGGAGAGCTGGAGAGGGATTTGGGACAAGGCATAGAGGGATAGGACACAGGAAATGGCTTTCAGAGAGTAGATTTGAGTAGGAATTCCTCCCTGTGAGGGTGGGGAGGCCCTGGCACAGGGTGCCCAGAGAAGCTGTGGCTGCCCCTGGATCCCTGGCAGTGTCCAAGGCCAGGCTGGACATTGGGGCTGGGAGCACCCTGGGACAGTGGGAAGTGTCCCTGCTGTGGCATGGATGAGCTTCAGGATCCCTTCCAACTCCAGCCATTCCATGGGTCCATGTGCATGTGAACCAAAATTCTGCTCCTTTTCACCCCAAAATGTGATCCACACATTCAAGCTCTCAAGTGCAGCCATTTGTGGTTAAAACATGCAGAAATACAGAGCTTGTGGATGTGATTAAAAACATTTCCTCGGTCCTACATTGGGCTGCACCATCCCAGACCTGACCTCCAGCCCTGGGAGAGGGCAGAGTTTGGTCTGGCACTCCTGGTGACGGGCTGAGCGATGGGATGTGCAGCCAGTGCCAGCACCAGGGTCTGGAATGCCCTGCTCAGCCTGCAGTGATGCCATTTGTTCCTTTCTTCAAGCCTCTCTTCCCTGCTGCTTGTTCAACAGTGGATAATCTCCYTGGTACGGTGGGTATTTGTTGTTGGGCTTAGCCAAAGCTCGGCAGAGCTCGGGGTGAGGGCAGGAGCAGCTGCTGAGCTGTTCCTSGGCTGGATTCCTTCAGCCCCCTCCTCATGCTCCTGTGCCCACTCACYTCTTTATTTGCTTTCCTCTCCCTTCACTGCTATTCCTTTGCTGTCTCAATTCCTGTCCCTTTTTCCCTTTCAGTTCCTGGCACCTGCCACCCAGATTGCAGGGTCCCAGTGGGACCCCAAACCCCCTGT
>NW_026623961.1:30242-35210 GCF_030028575.1 Malurus melanocephalus
GCACACCACCTTTCTCAGCTCTGGCCATGTGAACACATTAAATATGAGCACAGCAGCCTCTCTAAGAGGCTTCAGCACCTCAGGCTCTAGGCAGCCATGCAGGTGAGGGAAAGCTTCCCTCCCTCCTCGGCTCTCCATGGGGACCAGCTCCCTGTTGCCGGGGCTGCAGCCAGCCCTGCACTAATTGGGGCTGCCAGTGAAATGCAGGAGTGTCCGTGCAGGGCTGGGGCTGGAGGGCACAGCTGCCCCTTCCCTTGCGTCCCCCTTCCCCTTCTGCCTTTCCTTCTGCTTCTCTCCCCTCTGCTTCTCTTCCTTTTGGGAAGAAATGCTTTGTTTTGAGGCTGTGAACGCAAACGTGCTCCCCTGAGCAGCAGGGTGTCACCCAGACCCCAAGAGAGGAACATGGACAGGGCTCTGCTGCTGGAGGGGACAGTGTGACACTGCTGYTGGGATCAGGGGAAGGGGAATGTTCCTCAGCTTGGATCTTCTCCCCTCCATAGCCAGCCTTCCAGGAAAGGCTGGAAACCTGAGRGGGCAATTCCCATCTCCTGCAGCCACTGTCCCAGAAACAGAACCTGGCACTCCTCATTTCATCACATTCTCTGATGTTTTCCCAACAAGGGGTGTCTTTCTACTGTTTGGTCACTGCCATCAGTCCTGCTGCCTTTCTCTGGTCCTAAAATGAGTCAGACATGGTTGAAGGGATAAAGGATTTTACCTCAGTATTTATTAATAAGGATCCTTATAGTGCACAGCTCGTCCAGCTGGAAAAGACGCCCCAAATGCACACCCCACATATAACCCATACACAATTCTAATAGACCCTGAAAATTAGCATTTCTTACAAGGATCCCTTATAAGTTTAATAAAATGGCATGATAAACCCCCAACTCTAAAGAATTCCCTCCCCCCAGATGAGGCTTGAACCTAGTTTACAAAATATAGGTAAAACTTTCAAAAATATACAAAACTTTCTCCAGAGAGAAAGTTTTAATCCAAGTTGAAACCTCAGTTTTTTAAGATAGCATGGGCCTTTCAGGGCTCCTACTGAGAGGCCTTTAGGATGTTTGGTTTTCCTGCTCAGCAGAACCCTGGAACTGAAGCTAAGATGCCAAACTACAAAAATTACAAGAATGTAGGCTAAGGATAGAGAGATATATGAAAGGTATATRAAAGGAAAAGSYAAAAAACTCAGCAGGCATCGGTCCCAGAGGCATCAAACCTGTGCATTGGTCGTTTGTGGAATTTGGGGGCTTTTTCTGCACTGGGCTGGGCTTTGCTGGTGCCCTGGAGAGGCCAGGGCTGGTGGTTCCTCTTTCAGACCCCTTCCCCATTGCAATCCCAATGGAAATATGTCCTTAGGGCATCTCCAGGGCATCCCCAGTTTTGGTAGCACTCCAGCATTCCCTGCCCCTCCTTCTTCCAGGGCTGTAGTGAGACTGAAGTGATGGGATTCTGTGTCCTGCTGCATAGCAACCCCTTCTCAGACACCTGTGTTCTCCAGGTTTGGTTCGGACATAGGAAATACCCGCTCGCTGATGGTCTTGATGTGTTGAGCTGGACAAAAACTCCCCGCAGAGTTCAGATTTTGGGCCCCAGCTCTTGTCTCTCTGCTGAGATACCCTCCACACCCTTTGGGTACCAAAGTCACCAGATTTATCCCTATTTTTGGGGTGTACCATGCAGCCACATCAGCTGTCAGATCACACAGTTCCAGCTTGTGGGGAGATGAGTTGCCCCACATTCCTGATGTCACCTGGCAGGTCMCTTCCCAGAGCTCCTGGAGACCAATCATGGCTCCTTGTGTGTCTAGYCTGGCACAAAATGTTAARGGAGGAGGAGGAAAGAGGGATGACAGCTGGAGAGATGGCTCTGAGCTGTGGGAGAGCCAGCAATTCTGTATTGATCAGCTCCAAAGATGTTGGGAAGTGGCTTTTGGCCAGGGGGCTCCCATCTGGGGCAGGTGCTGAGTGAGCGCTCGTGCCAGGAAAATGGGATTATTGTGGGGAGGACGATGAGGGCTGATCCCACCCAGCTCTGCTGCCTCCGAGGAAAAGGAAGGATTTCACTCAGCCTGCTGCTGACAGCCCTGTTATTAATGGGGTGGGAGGAGGTGAGGGAAAGCTGGGCTCCCCCGTGCCCCAGGGCCAGGCTGGGGTGAAGAGCCACAGCAGCAGCTCCGGGGCTGTGAACTCACTGGGGCAATGAACCCCTCACTGCCCAAATTCACTGGGCTGAGCTCATTTGGGGCAATTAACCCCTCACTGCCCCAAATTCACTGGGCTGTGCTCATTTGGGGCAATCAGCTCCTCACTGCCCCAAATTCACTGGGCTCAGCTCATTTGGGGCAATCAACCCCTCACTGCCCCAAATTCACTGGGCTGAGCTCACTGCACTGGGGCAAACTGGGAGAGTTCTTCTCACTGCTGAGCTCAATGGGGCAATCAGCCCCTCACTGCCACAAATTCACTGGGCTCAGCTCATTCTGGACAATAACCCCTCACTACCCCAAATTCCCTGGGCTGCACGGGGCCAAACTGGGACAGAGCCCTGCCCACTGCTGGGAACCTCCTCCCCCRGCCCCAGCTCTACAGGGAAGAACAGAAATGCTTCTCCCACCCCAGAACTGCTCCCTCCAGCCGGCAGAATTCACGGATTGGGAGGTCAGGGAGCCAAATGCCACCACTGGGCTGCGTGAAGGGCTGGCTGGTTTTATGGCCAATAATAACATTTGTAGTTATACAAGCCCTGCTGAGATAGGGCTAATCAATTCTCATGCTGCAGGTCAGCAGCTGATTGCTGCAGGGGTCAGCAAGGAATTATTTCCTTGCCATTTACAGCTTTATTTAATTGGCCAGATGCATTAAGAGCCTTTTAATTATTTTTTTTCTCCCTTTCTATCCTCTGAAGCATATGGAATGAAGCACTTCCAGGGACAAGGCTCTGGGCTGGTAGGGCACCACTRCCTCGTCTGGGAGGGCAAATCCTGATCCCTTTTAGGCTGGGGTTTTGCTGGGAGCTGGCAGGGTGGGTTTCATTCTAGGGGGGATATTTCAGCGGGATATTCAGGGGATATTTCCTGATGACTCACAGGAAAAATCCATTTGGCTCTTCAAAGCCAATCCTGTGAGCAGGATCTGCTCTGAGTTTGAGTCCAGAGCTGGATGGGAATTTTCCAACTCTGAACTCTGGTCTGGACTCTGATCTGGGAGGGCGAATCGTGATCCCTATTAATTCTGGGATTTTGCTGGAAGCTGCCAGGGTGGGTTTCATTCCAGGAGGGGATATTTCAGCAGCACTCCCTGGAAACTCAGAGGAAAATCCATTTGGCTCTTCAAAGTCAATCCTGTGAGCAGGATCTGCTCAGAGTTTGAGTCCAGAGCTGGATGGGAATTTTCCACTGCTGTGCTCGTTACCCGGGCATAGCAATTTCTGTAATTGTTGATTTTAGCTTCACTTTCAAAACCACAACAAAACCACTGGGAAAAATCCAAATTGAAGAGCTTTGTTTTTGAGTTGAGTCGAGTTCTCTGCTTTAAATGAAGCCTGCAGTCRGGAGCCAGCTCAGCACTGGAGGGTTTCTGCCAGGGCTGGTTTTGGAGGAAAAGCCTGGAGGTGCTCTGTGCCCTGGCATGGGCTGTGCTCTTTGCAGGGATTTGTCCAGAGGCACCATTCCTTTTCATCGGGAAACAAAACAGATTCCATCCATTTCAATGAAAAATGCCTTTCCCTCCTCAGAGCAAACCTGCAAAAGAATTTTTCATTTCATCTGCTTTCCACTGAAAACCTGCTTTTTCTTTTCCTGGGAGGATTTTTAAAAATTAATTTTCTCATTTGATTAAAAAAAATAAAGGCAGCAAATCTGGGCTGTTTAAAATATTCTCTTTAAATTAGAAGTTCCAGTTGCTGTGTGGGGCTTTCAGACGAGCTGAAGTTTGCCCTGGTTCAGASTGGAGCACCACAATCCTTGGATCAAATTTCTATTGTTTTGGGGTTTATTTAATTGTGAGTTTTTACAAATGTTAGGAATTTATGATCTTTTGTCTGACTTTTGAGAGGGAAAGATGTAAAACCTCTCCCCAGTCTTCCAGGACAGCAATTCTATTTTAATTTTAATCCATATTTTAACTGGACAGGTTTCTTTTAGCAGGAAGGAAAGCTCTGATAGAGGATGGCACTGTCGTGTGTGCCCAATCCTGTGTTATTTGCTACAACACCACAGATTTTTAGCCACTTTTGGCTTCTCTTTCAGCCTTCTCAAGGCTCTCTGCATATCCAGAATTGTCCCTTTCCTGCTCTCAAGAGGAGCTTGATGGTGGRAAAGGTGAGCTCCTCCCTGTCCCCAAGCAAGCTGGAGCTGGATTGGCGGTGAGGCGCCTAATGAGTGATTAGAGTGATCAGGATAATGAGGCAGTGATGGGAGATCCTGTGAGATCCCCCTGGGACTCCGAGCAGGGCACAGGAGCCTGGAAGGAAGGAGCAGGGTGGGACCCCAGGCTGTGGTGCCGAGGGAGGAAGGTCTGACCTGAACCGGGGTTTGGGATCCTCTCCAGGCAGTGCCACCCTGGCAGGTCACTGTTTTCATTCTGGCTGCAGTGAAAGGCACTCAGCTCATCCCTGCTCCCCAAAATCCTGCCCTGACTGCCAAAGCTGGGGTCCTGTGGGGTGTCAGCCCCTTCCTCCAAGCTGGGCTAGGTGAGGAGTCTCCATCTCAGACCTGCACAGTGGAGAAATCCGAGGAGGGGACGGAAAGGTCTGATGAACTCTGCACAGACCCCGGAGCGAGGGCAGAACCGATATTTACTGTGCTCTGTACAGACCCCACAGCGAGGGCAGAACCGATATTTACTGTGCTCTGTGCATCCCTGGCCGCGATTTGGCTCTGGCCGGGGTGGAGAGGGCTGCAGGCAGCTCGGAGCAGACGGGATTTTAGCGGGAAGGAAGGAAGGAGAGCGTTCCAAGGGCATC
>NW_026623961.1:35759-50895 GCF_030028575.1 Malurus melanocephalus
TGTCCCAGCCCATCAGCGCTCTCGGGCACTCATTGTCCCTTTGATGTCCCGCAGGAGCTGCTCCCTGTCCCTCGCTCACAGCAGGGGTTGGATTGGAAGCAGAATTCCCGGGAAGCGGTGACGCTCGCAAGGTCGAGCTGTCACCCGGTGGCTGGCTGAGCTGTTGGACTGTGTCTSCACCCGCGGCAGCCACACTTCTCCTCTCTGCCTCTTAAGAGATAGCAATAAATTAATGGGAGATATTAATTAGATTAATTGCGAAACTTCCACGAATCACCCCTTCTATACCCCAATCTATAATCACTCACCTTCCATGACCAATTAGATGGGGCCTGTTAGGGTTTTATCCTTTTTCAATATCAAGAAATCATTATTGTCGTGGTTTGCACACAGACCGAGGAGAGCGGGGTTCACCTGCTACAACCTGGACTCAGGGAAAACATCCCAAGAAAATAAATGAATTTTAATTCATTAATGAATTCCTCCCATTGTGCTTTGCTGAGCACAGGAGGGGTTAGGGCTGCATTTGTTGGCTCTCCAGCCAAAACCCCCAAAAAGCTTTGCTGGACCTGTGGCTGGGGGGATCTTGGCTGGGTTTCATCAGCCCCCTCAGCTCTGCTCTGATTTGGAATTGAATATTCAAGTTACAGCTGCATTTATTAGAGCTGCCTAAATGGGGGGAGSAGAGATGGAGATTCAAACCTGTTCTCCCAGCTGGGAAAAAAAAAATAATCTGAAACTTTAAAAATGCAAGTCAGTTCTTCATTTTGATGCTGCATAACTGTCTGTGTGGATGGGAGAAGTACCAGGAGTGTAATTGCAGACAAAATCTCTATTTCCTCTAATTGCTCTCGTAACTTGATTTACTTTGGAGATACTCAGTGGATGCTCTGCTTATTTACTGTCTCTCCTCACTGCCATCACTTTCCCTGCCTTGACTGATGAAACACATTCATAATTCCTCCCCATTTGGTGTGGACAGATCCAGTTTGGCTCAGCAGCAGCTTGTGCCGATAAGGAGCTTCTGGCGAAACSGTTAATATCAATCCAGAGCTGAGTGAGTGATTTATGGGCARGAGGCYGTGTGGAACCRGGGAAAACACCAGATGAATCKGGGATTTCAAGAGTRTGGTGAAGTTACTTTGCAGAGASGAAAAGGAAAATGTTGGAGAGATGGGAGAAGCCAGTGGGAGCATGTCTTCCCTCGCTCCTGAGGCCATCCACGCTCTGGTGAAACACCTCCAGGAGAATTTCCAGCTGGCCTTGTGGCTTCCTTTGGGCATCCAGGCTTAGCTAGAAGGTGCATGTGGGGTGCAGCTCCCAACATTCCAACGATTTATGGGCAGCAGGCTGTGTGGAACTGAGGAAAACACCAGATGAATCTGGGATTTCAWGTGCATGCTGAAGTTATTTTGTAGAGAGGAAAAGGAAAATGTCAGGGGGATGGGAGAACCCCATGGGAGCACRTGTTCCCTTGGTCCCCAGACCATCCAGGCTGTGGTGAAACACCTCCAGGAGAATTTCCAGCTGGCTTTGGGGCTCCATTTGGCCATCCAGGCTTGGCAAGAAGGTGGCAYGTGGGGTGCAGYTCCCARCACTCCAACAGACAGACACACCCCGTGTCTGTGGGGATGGCAGGGAATGCAGATCCATTTCCAGGGCATCCTGAGRGGATGGCACTATCTGACTCTGCTCAGCATCCCTTTCCTGCCTTCTGGCTTTCTGCACAACGTGGGACCTTTGTGCTCGGAGCTGCTCCTCCCACCTGCTGCTGCTGGAGGTGGGCACAAAGCCTCGCTGGCTTCCCACTCAGGTGTGCTCCTTGCCCRGCAGGTTCTCCTCCTCTTTCCCCCTSTTTCCTCAGGATTTCTTCTTCCCGYGGAKCTCGGCCACCTGTGCTCAGCCGCAGCCCAGAGCTCCTGTCCTCCCTCTCCCACGTGTGCTGAGGAGGAAAGGAGGCTGTAACARCTGCTTTAATTTCCTCAGGCCCCCCTTCAGCTGCTGCCTCACAGCTCCAAGGCTCCCACCTCAATCCTAACTAACCGGTTTTTGGCCAGATCTATTCCGGATCTTATTTCCCATGCGCTCTGTGCAACGTTTTGTCTCTGGACAATTTTTTCCTTTTAATTTTGCAGTGGAAATTGCCTAAGCTGGCTGAAAGAAGGGTTTCAGAGCTGCCTTGCTGATTGCAAGCCAGAGCCAAGGGGCTGCCTTATAGAGATGTTTTCTTCGGGAATAATCAGCCCCGAAGCTGGTCTCGGAGGAGGGTCGCAGATGAGAGCTATCAGCCCAGAGGTTTCTGGAACACAAGGCTTGTGCTCCAATTTCAATGCAGATAAAAACCTGCCAAGCGAAGTGGATCCTTCCCTTGTCACTTGTGCAGAGAGAGATTTTATTAACACCAATTGCATGGGAACGGGGGGCGGCCGCGCTGCCCCCGCGGAGATAAAAAGACATTAATGCACTTAGGCTGTGACAGCACRGAGCAGCTGGGCTTGGTTTATGTTCCCCCGGACTCCAGGGACAGCTCTGCACGAGCAGGGCGGGATTGGGGGCTGAGTTCAATGGCTGAGACACTGATCCCTCCAGCAGAAATACAGGGCACAAAGGCTGGGAAGGAGCAGGAGCAGCCCGGGATGCACAGCATGGGTGGCAAGGTCTCGAGTGGTGGTGTGGGCAAGGTGTAAGACCTCAGRATTGCTGGAAATGGGGTGCTGAGTCTGAGGGTGGACAGGTGTCCAGGGGTAAATCCTGCCTGGATGCTGGAATGGCTGAGTGCTGGCATGCCAAAGATTTGGGAGCAGGCGTGGGGTTATCCCTGCTGCTCACCTCCCAGAGCTCCAGTCATGGTCACGGGTTATGGATTCTTCTTTTCTCTTTCCAACAGAGCCATTTCCACTGTCTCCTCCTACTGCTGKGGCTGGAGCTGAGCTTTAGCCTGACCCACACAACGGATTTGGGAAACATTGGGAAATATGATGAATGTCCACATCCCAGCCCAGAGTCCTGCCTCCATTGTAGTTTGTCTCACAGAATCCTGAGCAGGACAGGGACTGTGGCCATTTCCAAGGACTGTGACCATTTCCAAGGACTGTGACCATTTCCAAGGACTGTGAACATTTCCCAGCCCTACACCCCTGTCCTCCACGGGGTGTGGTGCTGCTGGGGCATCCTTCCCTCTGCCAGCTCAATCCCAAATTCCCCTCATTCCATGGGTATGTTGGAAAGGCCAGGATTTTAAATCCTCRCTGCATGCACCAGCACAGCCTGCTCTGGTGATGGACAGATGAATCTCCCAGTTCTGGGCAGGCACTGGACAGCCCCCCTGCCTGGCTGCCCGATGGATCAGCACATCTCCTTCAGTCAAACAGAGAATTCTGAGGAGTCTGCAGCCAGCTCCCTGCATTTTGGAGCTCCTGGATCCTGCTGATGGGGGCAGGAGTCGCTGCTGGAAAAGCTTTCTCCTTCTTGGTCATCTAATTTGGAGCTTTCCAATAAATAGGCTGCTCGACATTTTTTGATATAAAGGTCAACATCCTCCGGTAGACTCGAGGATTTTAAGATAAGTGGAGGAAATGGCATGGGTAGGCTGATTTGATAATGATCCTAATCCTGTGTCTGATCTCTGATAATGATGGTAACCCCATCAATGTATGCTCATATCACTGAAAATGGGGCTCGGATCATTTTTGACAGAGCTGATGCCTCTTAGCACAGAGTGGCTTTGCTGGAGGATTTAACTTGTGCAGGAGCTGCCACACAGAATGCAGAAAAGGAAGCTTAAATTGTTTTTAGGGGGAAAAATCAATCAGAGCAAGTGTTTTTGGCTAAATAAGGTCTCAGCCTCCTGAGTCAGCTTTCCCAAAGCTGTTGGTGTTTGCTGATGAATTATTGTGGACATGAGCACACAGCTGACATCCCAGGCAAAGCGCAGTTATGGGTGGAGAAAACACCTTTTAATTCCACAAATCCTTTCATTCAGGCAGGGGAGGACAAGGACTRCCTTTGTTTTAGTGCTGCTGAGGAAACTGTGATGTTTGGGAAGCTCTGTGCCTTGGGGACAGTGAGAAGTGGCTCAGCACAGAGATTTCCTGCATCCTTCCAGGCTGTGGGGTACAGATTTTGAAGCATCTTTCATATTGTGTGTATTGGAGATGTTTCCTGGGCATTTTGTGGTGTTTTGGAAATCTGGAGGGAGAGCAGAAGGAAGTTTAGGAGGACGCTGTGCCTCTGTACACCCTGGCAGTGCTATGGCAGTGCTCTGTTGCACAGCACACTCGGGGCTGATGTCCAGAGGGAAATTCAGATCCGACAGTGTGCTTGGAATTCTTTGGAGGACTCTCACAATTCCTTGGAGGAGCTGATGCCTCAGGATTTTAGCTTCTAYATTTTTCATGTATCTGTATTATTGTAACTCTCTAGTGCTCAATGCTGAGCTCCTGCTCTTCCATTTTTTACACAAAACAATTCCTCTGCAGCCCCAAACTCAAGGACAMCTCCCTGTGCCAGRCCCCAAGAGATGGAAACAACAGAGAATTGGGGGAGCCAACTTGRGGAGGGTGACAGCATCACCTGAAGGTGTCATTGGAGAATTGGGGCYCAATAKGTTAWTAGGACAGAACTTATAACAGGGGAAGATCTCGTGACTCTGGGTCCATTTTGGGTGTAGCCTCAYGTGGAGACTTTATCTGCYCTCAATATATCTGTAGGCYTTCATAAAATTTGTTTGCTTTTTATTCTCCTGACTTTGCCTGGCCTGTGTTTCAGGTAAGCCCCACTTAAGGCATCAGACTCCACAACATCCAAGGATTTCTGGGGAGATCAGAGCTGCCAAGGACTGGTCTCTAGCATGCCCTTCTGCTTTGCTGTCTCTTGTGAATGCTACTCAAAGTTTTCCCAAATTAGGGATAATGACACAGTCTTCTTTTCCTGAAGAACCCCCATCACCTGGATAAATATAAATAGCAAATAATGCTAAATACRGACACTGCATAGTCTGTTCTCCAGTGGAAATATTTGCATGTATACATTTGGCTATAATCAAAGAATTGTTTAGGTTRGAAAATACCTTTAAGTCCAACCATCGATGCTCAAAGGCAGCAGAAATAATTTTTAGTTAGCAAGKTTCCAGCAACAAAAATGTGTTAAAAATGACCAGAAACTTAATTGTTTAATTTACCATTGTTACAGTTTAAATGACAATAAATGAAAACATTTTGCTCCCTGATTTGCAGTTCCTGATCTGACACAGGGTGCCAGTTCCAGGGAGCCACAGGGACAGGGTATCTGCATTTCCCTTATTCCCTCAAAATGATTGGGTTATTTTTGACTGCAGAATGCTCTGTGTGGCATTGTCCCAACATGGGGCTGCTCCCTCCTTGGCACAATTTGTCTCTGGGCATTGTCACACACCTCCCACAGCCTTTTCCTCTTTGGCCTCTGATCTCTAGTGGGCATGAGTTGAGACCTGATGGCCGCTCTCCTCAGGTGGATCACTCCTTGCTCTGCCACTGGCTCCAGCCAAGGGCTGGAGAAGTTGGATTTGTCAGACAAGGTGCCAAAGTGACATTCTGATATCTGAGTAAAGGTTTTTCCCAYCTCCCACCACAGCAGACTCCCAAATCCCAGCAGAATCAACTCCTTCCTATCACYCAGCCCTTTGCTACAGGAATTATCTGTCCCAGCAGGAGGGACTTTGTGCTCTCTGTGTTTGTTGGGCTCTCACTATCACTCACTCCCTGTAGAGAGAGGCACATAACTCCTTCCAGGTGACATTTGCAGAAAAAAAAAATCAATTGTTTATCAACATCCCAGCAATCAATAAATGCAGTGATAGGTGCAACTGTCTCTATTGGAGCTGAGCCTCGATTGCTGACAGGACAGATTTGCTGCCAAACCCACCAAGGCTGAAGCTGGGCTGGGGCTGTGGGGTCAAAGCCTGGAGCCAAATCCTTGGGGTGTTCCCTGGAGCTGTGCTGAGCCCTGCCCCTCCTCGGGATGCTGTGCTGGACACTCTGTGCTCATTCTCTGCAGTCTCTGCTGCTGGAGACAGTCCATGCCCAAGTGGTCCCTTAGAGCCAGGGAGGGTTTGCTCTCTGGGCATTTCTACACCGAGTTTTGGTGAAAGGATGAATCACAGCACAAGGTGCTCATCCCACAGGAGCTCACCCATATTTGGAAGACCTGAGTGCCTGTTGGTCCATCTTCACTGAGCCTTCACTCTCCTCCCTTTTTCCAAAGAACTCCGTGTTATGTTTTGCTCCCCGATTCTCTTGTTTGAAATCAAACCAGCAGGGGATTTACCCCCACACAAATATGTTGTGAGAGATTCTAAGTCAGAACTGCAGTTTTAGCGGAAAAAGTACAATAAAAACGATGCAGAAACAAGAGCTTAGAGTGGCAGAGTGAGAGCACAGCCTGACACCCTGTAGGGCAGGGTGGTGCTGCAGCCCCGTTGCACTGATGGATGTGCTCTCGTCCAAGCGCTGATCCTGCACACAGCTCCAGTCCGTCTCTGCAGCTCCAGGGGTGGCTGTGGAGCTCCTCTCCTCTGGGAATGCAGTGGCACAAGTGTCCCAGTGTCCCAGAGCCTCAGTTTCTGTGCCASTAGGGATGTGCAGTTCCTCCTGTCTGGGCATTGGGGGCATCTCCCAATGGGATGATGGAATTCCATGGCTCATTCCCAGAGCCCTGGATGGCCCATGAGCAGAGATGGCCCCCGGAGGGTGTTCTCAGGGCTGGCTCATGCTGAGGGTAAAGAGCTCTGCCCCACCTGGTTTAAGAGCTCCTGGAGATGGTGATGGGATACASACTGTGGGTTACACATTCCATGGAACATAAGATATCATCCTGGCCTTATTGCTGGAGAAGGAAGGGAGAACTCTCACAGGGCTCAGGTATTCCTGCCATGGCTGATGWTTAACTTCTGGTGAAAAGGCTGGCTTGGAGCAACCTGCTCAAGTGGAAGGYGTCCTTGCCCTTGGAATTGGATGGTCTTAAAGCGCTTTCCAACCCAAGCCTTTCCAAGATTTTATGGTTGGTATCTCCTGACATCCATCTCCTTCCTCCTGTGCTGCCCCTGCCCAGCTGCTCCCTTTCCCTGGGACACCTGCAGCCTTTCTCTCCTGCTTGAAGCTGTTACTTCATGTTTCACTAAATGAGACAATTTAAAGATATCCATAATTGCAGAGCATTCCTGAGCCTGAACTTTCCCACAGCCTCACTTTTGTCAGAGCCAGAGCTCCAGGAAGGTTTGGCTGTCAGGGACAGGATGGGATTGTTGGGGTGTCTGTGCAGGGCGAGGAGCTGAGTGCTGAATCATCCTTGTGGGTCCCTTCCAACTCAGGACATTAACTCTGATCTTACTTTAGGTGTCCACGTGGCCCAGGTATCCCATCACAAAGAAATACGGGTAGGAATGGAAGAGTTAACATCAGCAGCTCCCAGACACGATGGAGAGTTACATCATGTTGCTGTGGAAACTAACTTCGTGAAAGCATGGTGATGTATGGGAAAGCTTTGGGTCAGCGGGTAATAAATTCTGTTTAAAAAGTGATTTTTTCCCCATCTGCTGATGTAAACATCATTAAGAGAAATGACGGCTGAGAGATGGATTTCTTTTTATATCAATTTTCAGACAAAGAAAATAATTTTTTTTTTATAATAAAAAAGTTGCTGGAAATCAGAGAGTGCTATAAATAATGAAATAAAGAAAAAGCACCGGTGATGGAACAGAAATTTTCCCTGGTGATTGGTTTATGGCTCTCTGTGATTTAATGGGAACCCGCAGTTGCCTGTGGGAAGCTGCAGCAGAGCCCTGGATGGGCTCCATCAGCCGACACTTTGCAAATTGTGCCACAAATCCCAAACTTTGAGGGTTTRGGAGCATCCTTGTCCAGGAAATCCTCTCTCATCTGCGTTTTCCTGCTGCAAGTTTCCAACCTGCTGTGTTGTTACTGGGATTCTCGCGAAGGTGAGGTTTTTTGGGTTTATTTTTCACCCTTTGGAATGCAGGAGGGTCTGGGGTGAGGCAGCAGAATTATCCCAGCCAACGGCAAGGCTGCCACTGGGAATGCAGGCAAGGGCGTCACCGTGATGAATGGGGTAATTAGCACGCAATTAATGTGCCTCAGAGCATGGCTCCAGCATCTCTCCCAGCCATCCACTCTGCTCTGATCCGCTGTCTCTCGTGATCTGTGCTCACGGTGGCTCTGAGTGATGGAGATGATGTCTCCAGACCTCCCCTTGATGCCACCAGGATGCAGCTCTGCAGGGAGTCTGCTTGAGAGTGGAGGAAATTTTTAGGGTTTTTTTTTTCACTAATTAATGGGATTTAAAAGGATTCTATGGGTTGTCCTTGAAATGAATGCTCTGAAATCTCTTCCTTTGGCAGCTTCTCCATTCCCATCCCAAACTCCCTGAAAGCTGGCCCAGGTGCAGATATCCCACCTGGCATCTCAAATTCACATTTCCCTGGCCTGCAGTGTTGTTCCCAGCTCATCCTTCTGCCTCTTTCCAGCCTGGATTTTTCCATGCCCTCCAGCATTCCCCGCTAGCCCAGGTGCCCATCTCTCCTGGGTGGGTTCTCCTGGTTACATTGGAGTCCACCAAGATGTTGTGCTGTTGTTCTAGACAGCAAGAAGTGCATTTCCCATTWCAGAGGAAAATCGTGGAGTTTAATTGAAATGTATTTTTTGTCTCGAGATGTCCCTGTGAAACCATTAAAAATTATTTACATATTCTGAGTTGATTTTGGCATTTACAGCAATTGGATTATAAGAGAAACTTCTAAGGGAGATGATGTTTTAGAATTAATATCAAAGTATTCCATGCCCTCAAAATAATGAAACATGATGTTTTGATGTTGTCAAAACACTCGGGTAATTTTTTGTTTAGAAACAAGAATGCGTTGGCATTGACGTGCCCAGGTGAGCTGTTCCTTTTGCAGGAAATCAATGTTCTGATGGAAAATCCCGAGGGGGCTCAGGTAAGAGCAGCCAAACCTTGCTCACTTGTGTAATAACATCCCTGTCACTCCTCAGCCTCGGGGCTTGTGCTCTAGGAGCGCTCCCAGGGGCTGGTAATTAATTGGCGTAGCTAATTTGGKGATGGAGAGGGAATAGGACAGCAAAACAGGAATAATCGGCAATATTTGTGAGGGAGGAAGCAGCCATGGGTTGCTGGAGAACCTGAGCAGCTTAGAGGACATCATTGTTCTAATGAAATGTAATAAAAATAAATGAACGTTGTAAAATTGCTGAGCGGGTCAAGAGGAGGCAGAAGATTGCACAGCTCGGACAGGGTGGAGGTAATTTTGCATTTTGTCCCAGACTGATGCAAACATGAGAAGAAGGAAACCTTTAAAAATCAAAGGAGAGGGAAAGGGATGTGCGGGATTGTGAGGAGCCTCGTCCCCGACACACTCAGGTGTCACTTGAGCTCGGGGGTTCGGGACTGGGAGTGATTTAGGCTGTCTCTGTGAAGGTGCAGCTCTGGGCTGCTGCCACAGCTGATCCTCAGAATTCCCACCCATCCAGGAGAGATTCTGCCTCAGGAAAATGCTCCTCAAGTGTTGGGCTGAATTGGCTGCATGGGCACRGCCATGAGTGTGGAGGTGACTCAGGACCATGGAGGGGCTCCTTCCTTGTGGAGTTATCCCCATGCCCTGGAATCTCTCCCCAGACTGCTTGTACTTTTAATTCCCCCAGTGATTTTTTATTTCTCCAGCCCAGCATGTGGATATTTTGAAGGCCACCTCAGCTCACCTAGGTGCCAGCACAGCCTGTGTCTCCTGTACCCAGAGGGATTTTGAACAAGGGATTGAGTGACAGGACAAGGGGAATGGTTTCCCACTGCCAGAGGGCAGGGTTAGATGGGATATTGGGAAGGAATTGTTCCCTGTGAGGGTGGGCAGGCCCTGGCACAGGGTGCCCAGAGAAGCTGTGGCTGCCCCTGGATCCCTGGCAGTGYCCAAGGCCAGGCTGGACATTGGGGCTGGAGCAGCCTGGGACAGTGGGAGGTGTCCCTGCCCATGGCAGGGGTGGCACTGGATGAGTTTTAAGGTCCTTCCCACCCAAACCATTCCATGTTTCTGTGATTCATTTTTTGATTCTCTGATTCATTCCATGAACCCCTTCTGAGCTCTTGCTCCCAGAGTGAGATTTCCTCTGCTTTTGAGGGGTCAAGGTTTCTAGACAAGGCCCAGGCCCCCCTCCTCCCTCACCAWYTTTTTTCCCTCCCAGCAGGTTTTGTCCAGCCAGCAGAATTCCAGGCTGGGGGAATGGTGGGAGCTGTGGTTTCAACATGACAGCAGTGACGAGGGGGCGAACAATGTTTCTGTCCGTGCACTTAAGGCCACTGTGCACTATTGATTTCTGTATTTGTTTGGTTTTTGTTGCTTTTTTCCTCCAGCAGAACACTCCATTCAAAGCAGGGTAAAACACTCTTTTAAATATTAATGCTTTCCCCCATTTCTTCCCTCTGCAGACACATCCCCTCCTGTTTTCTCGGGTCCCCATCCTGCTGGACAGATGAAGGATGCTCCCCTCAAATGACCAGCAGGTCGAGGATGCTGCACAAAACACTCAGCAGTGCCCCTTTAACATGGAAGAAACTTGACTTTTATTGCCAGTGCTGAAAGCATCTACAAATGGAGATTTARCATCAGCCTCCAGGCTTAAGATACAGCTGTTATATTTTCCTTTCTTCCTTTAATTTTCTTTTTCCCACTCTTCTTCGCACTAATGTAATGCTTATTTAGGAACTGCAGCCATCTGTGGCTGCGAGGGATGGCACTGTTAAATTTGCTGYTGCTCTCTTTCCCCTGGTTTGATGAGGCTCCCAGCTCACAGGAATTCCCCAGGACAGCAGRGACTCAAAGCTTTGACTACTGCTTTTGATAACTTCCCAAAAACATTGCACACAGGGTCCTGTCAGTGTCAGGTAAACGTGGGCAGCTGCAGAGCTGAGATCCTGCCTTGTCAAGGGTTAATGAGGTGAGATGGTGAGGAACCAGCCAGCAAAAGAAGGGGATGGAATTAGAGGGGATGGTGAACAAAAAGGGAGGAAAGGAGGAAGGGCTGGGCCCGGAGCTCTTCCTGCTCCTCCCAGCAGCCTGGGYTGAGATGATTCACACGGGAATTGGGGCACTTGTGGCACTCAGGGGAATATTTTTAGAGTTTTTCCAGTGAAATAGCCCTGCCTGGCCAGATGAACAGGGATCTATCCCGAGTGGGAGATGTGGGGCTGGGCACAGCCCTGCAGCATGGATGTGCAGTGCTGCTAGCAGGCACTCGGCTCTTTGTGTCAGGAATTCTGTCAGGAAAGGCAAAKTTGGCTTCCTCCTGTTTTGTTCCCGAGTTGCCTTCAAATGCCTCGTGTTCACCCTTGTGAGGAGAGGTAAATCTTAAAAATTGCTATAAAGAGAAAGGAAAATATCTCTCCTTTGAGCAAAGCCCTGTAGAGAGAGCTGCTCTGGATGTCCTACAAGTGATTTACCTGTTAATCTGCCTCTCCTTGATTTAGTTCAGTGTTCTTTCTGTCGCCTGGTCTCTTAAATTGTCCTCTGTGGGAGCCACAGCTCCTCTTTGCACTCTGGAGCCTCCTCACTGTGGATCGCCCGGCTCATGGGAACATTAATAATGAGTTTATCTGAAAATCCTTTTGCATCTTGTGGAGAATCAGAGGACCCACAGAGAGAAAGCACAGCTTTATGGTCTGTAGGAGCTGAGAWGGGTTGTGTTTGACCAGAAATCCTTTGGCTGCATCTCTCTGGGTACCCAGACCTGCTCCTTGCCCCTGTCCCTGCAAGGCAGGCTGGCTCCAGGCTGCTGGAAATGGCTTTGCCCTCTCCCAGGATGGGGYGAGCTGTTCAAAATGGTGATGGTTTGTCTGGTTCAGAGCCATGGCAGGGACTGCTGCAGCCTTAAGGGTGGAACTGGCCGAGTTCCATGTGTCAGGAAAGCCAGTTTGTGAGCTGCCTGAAGGTCCCTGTGTGCCTGAGGTCACCRAGAGCTCCTCATCTGTCACCACAACCGATGGCTCTCCACCCTTCCAATSCAGGCAGTCCAGGATCACACCCACCATGTTCCAAACCAGCCCCTGGCTGTTCCAGGGCACACTGGGCTCGCTGAGCTGGAGCTGAGGGTTGGTACCTGCTCTGCTGAAGGCACAGCCCCAGCCCCTGAGAGCCTGGCACCGTGGGCCTGCAGCTGTCACCGTGATGAATGGCTGTTGGGTCTCATTTCCTGCTTTATCAAATACTAATTATGGAGATGATAATTCTCAGCATCACGGTTCCTTTTGGCTCATTTGTTTTTCACTCTCCRGAGCCAGAACAGGGGGTATTTCATCCCCCCAATCCCATTCTTGAAATTCTGCTTTAATTGCTTCTCCTTGSCTTTTGCTTACGGTTTCGTGCTCCGAGCAGGTCAGTGTATCGATCCCGCACGCTGATAAGGTCAGCAGAGATCAGCTGTGACATTTCCAGGAGATTTGCTCCTCCCTGAATGGGCTTAGTCATCAAAGAGTTTTCCAGGGGACAGGGCAGGGCAGGGATTGAATTTCAGCYCGTACATATGTTGATTTGAGCAGAACTGGGAGGCTCTGAGCAGTGGGATCACTTGGCAGACTCAAGGATGTGATGTCCAGGTTATGAACTCTGCCTGTGGTACYCAGTGAATGTCACAAAACCCCAGTGTGACCGGGTGGGGTGGCACCAGCCAATCCCAAAGGGCACAGGACAGGGTGACCCCCACAAGCCCTGGCTGTGGCAGCTCCAGCCAAGCCCAGCTCTGACCATTCCGAGGAAGGTGAGGAGATAACAACAAGAACAAGCAGGCAACATCTGTCGGGCCAAATGAGCCTGAAGGAGGAAAATAAATCAACCAATTCCTTCCTGAGGTCTTGAGGAGCAAGGCTGGGCTGCAGCTTCACGAGGAGTGTGGGGCTGAGCAGCAGATTACCCAGAATTTCCTGTCCTGGTCACAGCTGAGGGGTCAAGGAAGGGAGCAGGGGCACGGAGGGATGTCCTGAGCCCTCCAGCCCCRCTCCCTGTGCTCTTGTCTCCCAGGAGCTGGATCAGAGCCTGGCTGCTCGGGATTTATCTCCTCCAGCAGCATCCAAGGAGGGACATCCACACCCTCCTGAGCTCCTCCAGTGTCCCCTGTCCCTCCCTGCTGGGAAATTGCACCGAATTTCGGGATTTATCTGACCAGAGCTTCTAGGTATTCAATCTCAGTGTGGCGTGGTCAGAATCCCAGGAAGTCCCCTGCAAGCCAGGATATTCCCATGTTGGTGTCTGGACACCTTGGGGTCTCCTAAGCAGCTCTTTGGCCAGCTGAGCAGAGCTAGGAGTTTTTCCAGCTCTCAGCTGCATGTATGGAATCCTTTTAAATGCTCTTCAAGGCCTCCCCTCCCTATGTGGACACCCTACATCTCCTGGAGAAGCCCTGAAAACGCAGAGCTGTGCTGTGCCCTGGGCCCTCAGAGCCTCTAAAATACTGGAGGGGGTGGGTTTTTTTCCATATAAAATCATGCAAATGTGGGTGAAAAAGGGGGGAAATTGAAGGCAGGAGAAGAAGCAAATGCAAATGTCCAGTGGCAGCCTGGTTCCTGTCCCTGTCCCTGCCTGGATGAATATTCACTCACCCCAGGGACGGCACCTTCAGTCCTGCTGCAGTCTGAGCTTTCTGAGGTAATCTCTCACATTGGAAGTGGCTGTAATCTGCATTCCTGRTTCCCAGAGGTGTTATATCTTGCACTGGCTTGCATCAGACTGCATTTTTCCACAGTGATGCACCTCGCCAGGGGAGATGGGGGTCAGCAGCTTGTGGTCAAGGGAGGGTGTCCGGCTGAGCAAACACCCTGTGTGCTGTCACCCCTTTCAGCCAAGTGTGAATGTTTATCCTCCTGAACCCCTGCTTGGCCACACGGATCAAGGGGCCCTCGTTTGGGGCAGGTCTTGATGACACTTGATAGGAAAAGGTGAGAAAAATGTCTTCAGTGTCTCACTGAGGGGCTGTGGATCCTTCCCGTGTGCATGGGCTCATTTAACCTGCACCGTGACCTGCCCTGCTCTCAGCATTACTGACCTCCCTCTCTGCTGTCTGTGAACGTTCCCAGCAAAGAGAATCACTCCAGCACATGGGGGATAAAGTTCTGAGTGATGTGGACAGAGAGCAGAGCATTGGGATTGATCTGAACTGCCTGGATGTCCCCGTGGATTCTGGAACAAAAGTGTTTTCAGGCTAAGGAGCCAGGCCATGAAGTTTTTGGGGTGTCCCAGGTAATGACASAGTGATTCAATTGGGCTCTCCTGTTGGATTCCCTCTGCCTTGCTTGTCTTCCCMTTTCCCTTCTCCATCTCTCTGAAAGTCTTGCATTGGCATTGCACAGTTGGGCAGCTCATCCTACAGCAGAAAGGATTCCAGACTGCGAGGAAAATTAAAAATACAGCTTCCAGCTCCTCCCCTGTGTGGCCCTGCACGCCCTCATGGCTTGGGGTTCACCCCAGGATGGTTCACATGCGTTTCTTACCTGTCCTATGCACTCAGGATTCTTCTCCAGGGAGGATTTCCCAGGTCTCAGCCTCTGAAAGGCTCCTGGCTCTGCTCTTGGAAGCACCAGGGAAATGTGTGCCAACCCAGGCCGGGTAAATCACTCATTAAAAAATATCCCTTTAATTGGCTTTTCCCCACTTGGGTGTGAATTACTCGAGGGGCAGGAGAGCTTTGTGCTGTCCTGGCTGTGATCCCATCCTYTCCCTGCAGGTTCTGAGTAACCCAGCCGAGGTGGCGCAGTGTGAGGGAGCAGAACTGAGCAGCAGGTCCCCTGGTATCAGGGATGTCACCAGATTGTGCAGACAGGTGAGGAGGTCCTGTGCCACTCTCAGCTTAGTGCTTTGCCAGCCCTGTTCTGTGGCAGGAGGTGATAGCTCTAGCCATGTTCAAATAAATTCAGAGACTGGGGGTGAATCCCTCAGTCCTTGGAGAGGATGGAGCAGGACAGTGGGCTGCTCAGGGGTGGGTTTGGGGTATAGGGGTGTTTCTGTTTCTGTCTGGGCTGTTGTGTGAGTCAGGGAGGTCACAGGGCTCCCAGCACTCAGAGGTTTGGTCACCTTGGGGTCACCCTCTGGGCT
>NW_026623961.1:51510-59739 GCF_030028575.1 Malurus melanocephalus
CCTGCCCAAAAACCCCTGCACCCAGCTGGGATCTGCCTCTCTTCCCATCCTTTTCTCCCACTCCACTGCTCCCTCCCTGCTCCCTCCCCACTGCTCCCTCTCCAGGTTTGTGTCCTCCAAACCCTTCCCATTAAACTCTTACTCATCACTTAGCTAAACCACCATATACAAATGGAGCTCTTTTGATCTTCCTACGTAAATCAATACCTGCCAGCCTTTCATCTTCGAAGGGGCTTTCTCTGAGCTCGCTCCAATTTGCTGCCTTTAACATGGAGTCATCTTTCCAGTCTGATCCTCCACGATTTCCAAATTTCCCGAAGCTCACCCCACACCTGCAGGATATCCTGGTGGCTCCTTGCCACATCCAGTGCTTTCAAGTGATGGAAGTGCTTTGTACAGAGCACCTCTTGTCCAATGCCTGTGGATTGCTGTGGATATTGCTGAGCATCCYCAGCTCATTCTGGAAGTGAGGAAGCCCAAGCTGGTGTTCCCCAGGAATGGGAAATGCACGAGCCAGTCTCAGCTCCCTGTGCCATTCCGGGCTCAGGGACAGCTGTCCTACTTGGGTTATGGAAAGGAATTCCTGCAGTCATTGGTGGCTGTGGAGGTGAACCCAATACAACAATACAGCAAATGCCCAGGGAAGCTGTGGCTGCCCCTGGGTGCCTGGAAGTGTCCAAGGCCRGGYTGGATTTGGGGCTGGAGCAGCCTGGGACAGTGGAAGGTGTCCCTGCCCATGGCAGGRGTGGSACTGGATGAGCTTTAAYGTCCTTCCAATTCACACCATCCTGGAATTCTGTAACATATGGGACATAGGAACAAGAAAGCCCAAGACAAAGGAAAGGAAACGAGCTGCAAGCAGCAGCCATTTACCCCTTCAAAGCAGGGAATTCGGGCATCCCTTCCCCAGATAACCCCGCCTGGCTACCCCAGCCAGGCTCCACGGGAAGGCAGACCCGGGACACCGATCCGAGGCACGGTCATTCCTGCGGCAGGGATGGATTGGCTCCTGTCAGAGCCTGGCTGGAGCCCTGGGAGCAGCGGCGGGGTCCTGCTGAGCACTGGCGGGAGGCGATCCCGCACCGGGATTTAATGCAGGTGTCACAGCCCSAGCCCGGCTCRCACTTCATCCCCAGTGTTTGGGCTKCTGGTTATGTTAYGGCTGSTAAATAAAACTGTCAGGRAAATRGGCTGCAGCACGTGACCGTGGCTTCAGGGCAAGAATTAAAGTCTCTCTGTAGGATTTGAAGAGGCCGTTGTGCAATTCCTTCCCCTCTCCTTACCCCGACTCTAACCTCCAGCTACTCTGGGACCATTCCACCTCTGGACTGGGAACGTTGGGAAAGTCATTAAGGCCATTACAGTAAAAARGCTTCTCCCTTCCCCCTTCACATGAAAGGTTTATAACAGCAATAAACCCTTRATTTTAGCATCTCGTTATGGGTCAAATAAAAGCCGGTCAGGAGCAGGAGACAGAACCTCATCCCTCTGCTCATCCATCCCCTCTGGATAAATGCAGAAGTGCTGCCATGGGCCATATAGCTTAATTAGCCACTCTTCTCTGCTGCTCCTTAGGAAAAATACTTAGCAAAGCCTAGGCAGGCTGTCCGTGTCATATTTCCCGTGTTCCTGGAGGTGTTAATGAATTCATTAATCACTTAATGGCAAGGAGGGTCTTTAGGGACCGGCATCGCAATTTACTGCTCCCAGGAGGAAGAGGCTCTGTCACTGATCTAAAGTTTTAGCTTCRCTAATTTGTGCCAGCAGAGCCACCRAGCTCCTTCCCGCAGTCCTTGGAGCCCACACGGGTGTCCCAGCGGGACATGGCAGTGGAGCATGGAGTGACAGGAGCGGGAATTTGCTGGAGGCGGTCTTGTCCTGGCTCTGGAGTGTTCAGAGGCTGAGCAGGGTAAAGGAAATCTATCCCCACCCTCGTGCTTGTGTTCTTTCCTTTTTTCTTTTCTTTTTCACTGGGACAGGCTTCCTGAAAAACCATGGAAAGGCTCCTCCGTGCAATAGGCTTGGAAGCTTATCCCGAGCCTTGCAGGCTTCTTGCTGACTTACAGGAAAACCAAACTCTGGCGGTGCGGCTGTGCAATGCGGCCTGGGGATGCAGGCTCTGCCATCAAACGAGTCTGTGAATCTTTCCGAACTGCAGAGTGTCAGGGGGATGTATTTTGACTGAAGCTGTCAGCTGAGATGCGAATTTGAGTGTTTGCATTTCTGTGCCGCAGAGAATGTTGATTATTTCAGTCTCTCGCCCTCGTTGYGGGAGAGCGGTGGATGCCAAAGTTCCCAACAAAACGGCTCTTTTGGCTCTTCCCTGATCACACGGCAGCGCAGGGAGGGGAGGAGGTGAACAGAGCCCTCCTCTCTGCTAATTCCCTTCCACCAGCCTGTCATCACTTTGCAATTGCACCTTTTGGAAGGGTTTTTTTCTCCCYGCTTTTCTGTTCTCCCGTTTAACTGATTTCTCCTTCCATCTTTCCTCTCAGTCTGTTTCCTTCCCCGACAGAGGGCCAAGGGAAGCAGTGGCAGCGTGTGAGATGCAGGGTAGCAGGGCCATGCACGGGGCTGTCCATGTGCAGGTGTTGGCTCCCCATCCCCGATATTCCCCGGGATCTGTTTCCCAGAGCGGGGTCTTTGTTCAGCAGCCGTTGTGAGGCCGTGCGGGATGGAAGGCGGGAGAGGAGCCGTGTGTTGGCCTGGGAGAGCAGAGAGGAGGGAGAGAGGCAGGGATACAAACCCACTCCATCGGAGCAAGCACAAAGGGAGGCAATCTCAATAAATGCCAGATGGTCCAAATGAACCACAGCCACGGAGAGCCCTCCATGTCCAACTGTTTGCTTTGGCTCAGAGCCKCCGGCTTTCAAACCAGAGCCTCCCAGGCACACTCTTCTTTTCCTTGGCTTTCCTCACCCCCTTTGCTCATCCTCTGGACCGCTCCTCCTACTCCCTTTGATCTCCCTCCCGGCCTCTCCCAACTCCTGCTGCTGCCCATGGCCCCTCAGCTGCTGTGGGAGGGTGAAGGTGTCCCCTGTGGGTGGGGATCCAGCCCTGTCCCAGCACCACCAGCTGTCCTTGTCCAGCAGCAGGCCCGTGGAATTTGGGAGCTGGACATGTGGCCAGGCAGGGTCTGTACACCCTGCTGGGATGGTGGGATGGTGGGATGTGTACCCTGCTGGGATGGTGGGATGGCACCTGCACTGGGTGCCGGGAAGACGCCTCCCAACACAACCCTTGGGGTGCCCTTCATTCCCATGAAGAAACATTGTGTTGGTGATCTTGGGGGTCTCCTCAACGATCCCATGAGCATGAACTTCCTCCCCCCTCCTCAGGAGTCTGGATTGGCCCGTGCTGTTTTGTTTTGTGTTGGCTAGAAGTGCAGCAGGATCCTGGCAAGCAAAGGATCCAGCACACGAAAGAGGGACCTGACGGGGTCCAACTTGAGCATCACCACCYRAGATGGTGYTCCAGGCACTGCYACACCCCAGGAGAACCMTGGAATACCACAGSTGTGCTGRTTTGAAAKCAWACCAKTGGGGGAATTACCCCCACACAAATAYGTTGTGAGAGATTCTAAGTCAGAACTGCAGTTTTAGTGGAAAAAATACAATAAAAACAATGACACAGAAACAAGAGCTCAGAGTGGCAGAGTGAGAGCACAGCCTGACCCCCTGTAGGGCAGGGTGGTGCTGCAGCCCCGTTGCACTGATGGATGTGCTCTCGTCCAAGCGCTGATCCTGCACACAGCTCCAGTCCGTCTCTGCAGCTCCAGGGGTGGCTGTGGAGCTCCTCTCCTCTGGGAATGCAGTGGCACAAGTGTCCCAGTGTCCCAGAGCCTCAGTTTCTGTGCCAGTAGGGATGTGCAGTTCCTCCTGTCTGGGCATTGGGGGCATCTCCCAATGGGATGATGGAATTCCATGGCTCATTCCCAGAGCCCTGGATGGCCCATGAGCAGAGATGGCCCCCGGAGGGTGTTCTCAGGGCTGGCTCATGCTGAGGGTAAAGAGCTCTGCCCCASCTGGTTTAAGAGCTCCTGGAGATGGTGATGGGATACACACTGTGGGTTACACCTTCCATGGAACATGAAACACAGCTGGAGGATAGACCCATCTGCTGAGGGGCTCAGGTATTCCTGCTCCACATTTGTAACATTTATTATTCCAAACTGCCTTCCGCACATTGTACAGTAATTGTGAGCAGTGTTTGCTGTGTTATCTGCACAGTTCCTAACAGGAATGCCACCATTATCCCAGTCATTAGCACGATGGATGGTGCTGTGGGAGCTGCTGGGGCTGCTCTCCTGCTCTCCATCTTCCCCACAGCGGATGTTGGGATATTATAGCTGGACTTGAGTGGGAGAAGGGGGAGAGGAGATTACAGGGAGAAGAATTGGCTGGAGGGATGTTGGGGGGTGTGAGATGAGCAGAGCTGAGCTCAGGGATGCTGCTCATGGARTATCAGTAGGAATTATAGGAAAAGCACCATTTCCCCCCGTGTTTGGGGTGTCTTAGCGCTGGCCTGGCTGCACAGTCTGAGATCTCTGCCTTGAATCTGCCTGGCTTGGTCCTGAAGGRATGCTTTTACTGAGAGGGTGGGGCTCTGTGGGTGAAGGGAAAGGCTGGAATTGAACTGGCAGCCCTCAGCTGCTGGGACTCCAGCGATGAGCAGCCCTGGTGGGACCCAGGTGGCAGAAASTTGGGATCCAATGGGTTTCTCCCATTCCCTTTCCATCTCAGCAGCAGCTGGAAGCCCCAGCAGAAATTCAAGATCCCCTGGGTCTCTCCCATTCCCTGCCTATCTGAGCAGCAGCTGGAAGTCCCAGCAGAAATTCAGGATCCACCAGGTCTTCCTCGATTAACAAAAGACAGATGGGTAGGTTCTGTTTTTCCATAAGAAAATTTTTAATGTGCCTTCCCTCCCAATGTCTGGCAAGCCTCAAACCTTTGGAAATTGATTCAGATTTCCCTCATTTCAGGGGTGGGATGTGGAGGGAGATTGTACTTCCCAAAAAATCCTGATTTACCCTGATGCCCTCTGTTYACCTTTCCCAAGGAAAATGTAGCACTTCATATTTCAAATCCCGCATCCAGTTCTCTGGAAATCTCACCAAACTCTTGACAGACTTGGGGACCAAATAAAGAATTTTGCTTAAGTTGAGTGATAGATTTAATTCAAACCCAAATGATTGATTTTCCCATTTTTGTAAAAAGGAAATAAAAGTATTGCTACATCTTCCTATTGTCCTTCAGTTTTGAAAATTTAGGGGAAACCAGGAGAATTAAGTCTCTAGCTCCCTAGGAGACTCCAGAGGGAAGGAATTGCTGTCTTGGAATATAAAAGAATGTACACAAACTAGAAACAAATGTTGTTTGGGTTTTTTTTCCCCTGAAATATTGGGGTTTTGCACTGTGTCCAGAAATTGCTCCATTCTCCCAAGGTTTGGTTCCTCAGAGTTTAAAACCAATTTRCATCTTTGCAGGACAACCACGTCCTCGGTACTTTTAATTACAGATTCACATTGGTTATCCTTGTTTTTTTTTTATAGGAAGCTGGGGAAAAAATTATTTATGGGCATATTTTTCTCCTTTCTAAATGCAAATTATTAATTCAAGTGAAGAAGTATAATTGTTTCCTGATATTAGGTATTTTTAGGTGTGCTCACATCTGAATGCTAGCGAGGAGGCCTTTTTCCATTACCCTTTGGAAAGGAAAACAAATTTCAATGGGATTGTATTTGTTGAATACTGATTAAAGGAACTGAACAGAATTTCAAATTTCCATGGGAAATAAGGTATCAAATGTGACTTGGTGAGTGAAACTRCTGCCTGAGTCTTGAAAGACTCTTATCAGATTAAATCCTAGCTATGATAAAAGACAATTTGTAATGCAGATGATGAAATAATATTCTTTATCATGAAAAAGGAATTTCTTGTGTTCTTCCAAACTTAGAATACAGCAGGAGCAGTAATGGACACACACAATGARCAACCTAAATCTGCTACAAAAAAAGTCATCTGCATGTATCCAATTACCCCAACACATGAGATTTTAAATTAATAAGGKTTGTATTTCCATTTTGAGCAAAGTCAAAAGAAAAAGTGATTTCTGTGCGAGTCACATTTTTCCTGGAGCTGATGCCTCAGAGACAAAATTAAGATGGTTTGGGTGATCCCACAGGCCAGCTCCACAAGTTCATAGTCCAGCCATTCAAGATCTTCAGGTTTGTGACATTGCTCCTCGGGGTCTGTGGTTGCCATSCAGCAAACCTGTCCTGCCTGGTCCCACCTTCCCTCATGGGTGACCTCCTGTGGGTTTTGACCCCTCCCAGGTGGATTTTGGCTCCCTGGGTGCCATCAACTCCCACAACCCCATCCCACAGACACCACAGGGCCGGGACATCAGCGATCTCCTGGTGGCTGAAACTCCCATTAAGGTGGTGACAATGATGGGAGGGGGGAAGAGGGAAACTGAGGGTAACATCTGCAGTGGATCCACAGGAAYGAGTGAAGGCAGCAAACTGCAGTGCTCTGGTGTTGCATTTCAGCCTCCAGAAAGCTCAAACTGATCTTTGATGCAAGGAGTCCAACTGCTGAGTTCGATAAATCTCTTTATAGATTATCAGATTTATCTTGGGCTGGGGTGGGGTGACYTTGGCTGGACAACAGGCTGCTCCCMAGGCCACTCCATCACTCCCCTCCTCAGCTGGGCATTGGAGAGAAAACAAAAGGCTTGTGGGCTGAGACAAGGACAGGAAAACATCACTCACCAATTGCCACCATGGGCAAACCAGACTGGAACTGGGGAAATTAATTAAATCTATTCTCCTTCAAATCCCAAGTGATCAAAAGGGGACAAGACCACTGGGGGTTTTTGGTAGCATTTGGAAACCCTCCTGAGTGCTGTCCTGGATGTTCCCTGGCAGTCAGGACACGGTCCATGGGCCAGGAACACCTGAAGGAGAATGGGCTCCATGACTTCAGCATCCTGTGCCAGCCCAGGACAGGGACACTGCCAAGGAATGGTGCTGAATTCCCCAAGAGAAAGATGGGACAAGGAGAGGGATTAAAGCTGGCCCTGGGCAGTGGGAGCTGCTGCTGTTTATGCTGAGCCTCTCCATGGGGGCTGTTCTCCAGTTTGTCTCAGCACGATGAGAGGCCTTTAAGTGAGAGGTTGTGGTTTACAGAGTCAACAGATTTAAGCAGGCTACGAATATTAATTATTAATTACTGCTGGAGAGAGCTATCCATTAGATTGGTGAAGTAGTTAACAGCTCTGCCTCACCCTCCCCGCAGACGTGTTCTCGCTGTCAGATTCCTCCCCCCGACCAAGACCCCAGYGCTAGAATTAGGCCAGAAACTATTTTCCAGTCGAGTGGCTTTTAATGGGCTCTCCAGACGTGTTCTCTGCATCCTGTGAGTGACTGGATCTGTGGAGAGCAGAGTCACTGGGATTGAATCATTCTTTAAGTAGCGTTAGGGGTTTAACTGAGTGGGGCTTGGTGCTGCTGGAGCTTGGGTGGGTCCTCCAGGAGCACCCACYAATGACCCCAGCACAGGGCAAGGGGCTCCTCTGGAGGAGCCCATCGCCAGGATTCCTCAGAGGAGCTGTTTTTTTCTGAGGAACGACCCAGTGCTGGGCTATTCTGGGTCATCTCTTGCAGAGAAAATGTCATCCCAGGGGCTCAGGATGCTCCTGGGACCCCTCGTGCACCTCAGCTGCAGCAGAATGAACAAAGTTGTGTTTGGTGATGGAGGTTTGGAGGCGGTGCCACATCCCAGCTCTCTGCAGAGGTTCAGGAGGTATTTGAATGTCTCCTTCAGCTTTTAAAGTCATTGAGGTGCTGCTGTGCTGCCTCCTTCCCAGGGTGTCCCTCTCCTGTGACACAGAGGCACATCCTCCCTCAGGGACACCTTGTCATGATTGGGAGTTTGCTTCATGTGAGGGGACTTGCCTTGGGAGGGGAGTGCTGTGACAGAAGGGCTTTGGGATGACATTGGGAAGTCTTCTGCTGGCTTTGGGTGCCTGGCTGAGGCTGGGCTGCTGCTGTCTGACAGTAGCAGGTGAAAAAGACACTCCAAAGTTACAAGGAAGGCTAGAGAAAGCTTCAGTGGCCCCATCATATTCCACAGAGCTGTGTGAGGAGCTTGGAATTCCTTCCTTCCTTCCTTCCTTCCTTCCTTCCTTCCTTCCTTCCTTCCTTCCTTCCTTCCTTCCTTCCTTCCT
>NW_026623961.1:60607-79019 GCF_030028575.1 Malurus melanocephalus
CCAACCAAAATATGACCCACGAGCCTCCAACTCGTGACCTGCCTGGCTTCCTCCACCTCCAGGGACAGAAATTTGGGATAAATTAGCGCAGTCCTTGTCACGGGAAGCGCTCAAGCAGCAGTGAGAAGGGCAGCGCGGAGGAGGCTCCCAGTGCCAGAGGCAGGAATATTGTGATCCGTGAGGAGCTGACTTGTTTCCAAACACCTCGCCCGCTTTGTTCATGCACTGTATTGAATAGCCGGCAGAATTTAATTCCTCTGGGAAAAAACCCCAAACAAAACAGGCTTCCCCTCCCCCAGAGTGCAGCCGAGCTGTAATTGGGCTGTGACAAACGTCTCCCGAGCTGGCAAGGGGGGTGTTTGGGATTCTGACGCGTCCTCCGTCTCGGCAGACAGTTTGGCAGGGACAGTCACAGCTGGGTGATTCCAGCTCCCCCAAGCCGGGCCTTTTCCAGGGAAAAAGCTGACAGATCCGCAGCAACAGCGAGCGGGACTCTCATAATTTATTTTTAATGCCGCGCTGTCTTTAACTGTGCAATTTCCTCCAGGGTGTTTGCTTTGAGATTGCGGGATAATTACATCGCAGAAACCAGGCTAATTACAGTTAACAGCCTGAACAAGTGACGGCCCCCATTTCCCACCCCCTCCCAGCTTTTTCCACCGCCGTCGCTCGCCTCCGCCGGCGAGGAAGCGGCTTTGCAGAGCGCCGGGATGTTCCCGTTCCCTTCCCGTCCTGGCCCCACTGATTTGGGCTGGGTGGGTCCCTGCCAGGACCGCGATGGAGAGCTCGATAGTGGGGAGGTCTCTGGTGCTGCAGGAAGGATGGGGAGGCGGTGCTGGGGAAGGCWGGGCTGTGGTCAGTGTGTCAGTGCCCTCTGTTGGGACCAGCCCGCTCAGCCACCAGCGCAGGGATGGAAGTGAAAAAAAACCCGAATTTTCCAAGCCTCACCAAACGGGACCTAAACCCAGYCCTGTGCAATKCATGCAGTTATCTCCACGTGTGATTCCTCCTTCCATTCATCCTTTGCACTTATTCCCGTATGTGATTTCTCCCTCCATTCATCCATTCCCCAAACCCAGCCCTGTGCAATGCATGCAGTTGTCTCCCCATGTGATTTCTTCCCCAGTTCATCCAGTTCAGTTATCTCATTGTGTGATTTCTCCCCCAGTTCATCCATTGCAGTTATCCCCACATGTCATTCCTCTTCCCAGTTTATCCATTCCCTAAATCCAGCCCTGTGCAATGCATGCAGTTATCCTCACATATGATTTCTCCCCTCATTTTATCCAGTGCAGTTATCTCCTCATGTGATTTCTCCCCCATTCATCCATTCCCTAAATGCAGTCCTGTGCAATGCTTGCAGGTACCTCCTCGTGTGATTTCTCCATCCATTCATCTGTTCCCCAAATCCAGCCCTTTTCAATGCATGCAGTTGCCTCCACATGTGATTTTTTTTTCTCCCCCAGTTCATCCAGTGCAGTTATCCCCACATGTGATTCCTCCTTCCCCTAAATCCAGCCCTGTCCAATGCATGCACTTATCCTCACATGGGATTTCTCCTTCCCCTAAATCCAGCCCTGTGCAATGCATGCAGTTATCCTCACATGTGATTTCTCCCCCCATTTCATCTTGTGCAGTTATCTCCTCATGTGATTTCTCCCTCCATTCATCCATTCCCCAAATCCAGCCCTGTGCAATGCATGCAGGTATCCCCACGTGTGATTTCTCCCCCCAGTTCATCCATTCCCATTATCATCTTCAATTGCTCACTGACAGGCTGGGCATGAAGGGAATGTTGGCATTCCCTTGGGGTGGGATTGAGGTCAGGATCCTCTGCTCAGCCCTTCCACTGCCTTYCCATGGAAAGATCCTTCCCCCTGCTGCCCCCACATTGTTTATTCTGCATTTAACATAAGTGAGTGTGGTGAACTATGGCTTTTATGGTTTTTACAGGATGGTCAATGCCTCTATTYTAGCCWGAATRGTGGGGAAAAAACACCCCCAAAAAYCYACCCYRAACCTGAAAAATRTCTGGGCTTGGGCTCTGSTGAGACCAGAGCAGYGTCYRCTCCAAGGTGTGTCCTTGTTTCTGTCCCTGCCAGCTGGGCTAATGCAGCTCCTCCTGTTTCCTCCAGGCCTTCCCGCTGTGATTTATGGGTTCAGGCCGGGCCCTGGAGCCCCCTGGCCTGTCAGAGACACGGAGGGRTGGGAAGGATGCTGATTTTAATGCTGATTTTAATTGAGGCAGTGCAGTCAGAGTCCCCAGCTGCCCCAGGGTGTGCACCAGCTCCTCAGGGCGGTCCTGCAGGACCTGCTCTCCTTGCTGGACTGAGCTCCCAGCTCCATCAGCAATCACTCTGAAAGCTGAAAAGGYTCATCCTGCCTTGACCATCACCTCGCTGGATGGCACCATGGTGTCCAATTCTCTAGGGAATGACAGCAAGGAGCTGTGGGGCTGTCCAGCCCCTCCTGTCACCCCAGCAGCTCTGACACTGCTCCTGTGTTCACTCCCTGGCTTTTCACATCACCTGGCCCCTMATTTTGGCAGCCTTGAAAAACAATTCTTTTTGTCTTCTGGGATTCCCCATCAAGGATAAACRTAATTATTTCTTTTTCATTCCCATTGTTTGTTTTTAATGATTAGGATGATAGTTATGAATTGTTAACAAGTTTTGGTAGGATCGCGATCCCTGGGAACTTCTTCGGTGCCGAGTGAAATAACGGGAAGATTGATTTAGCAAAGCCGGTTGAGTTGCTGTGTCTTCAAAGATTATCTTGGTTCTGCATGAAAGGCCAGATTTCTGAGCAGTATTTAGGCCTAACTGAAGTCAGGTGCTTAAGCACCTTCAAAATAAGGGAAGCCTCTGTCTGTGGGGAGCGATAATATTGTGTGTTAAACCAGCCAGTGTATTAGAACTTCCTGTTTTTTTTTTTTTTGGCTGGGTGATTTTTTTCAGGTGAATCCTTTCCTCTGGCAAAGCGCTGAGCTGGCACAGAGGGATTATTGGATGAAAAAAGCCCTTTCTCTGGTGGGAACAGCCCATTTCCCTGGAGGCTGCAGGGCTGTGGGGGTTGATGGCAATGACATCTCCGTGGGGTGCAGTCTGAGGGCAGTGGCTTTGCACAGAACAGAACCCACGGGGTTGCCTCAGCTCTTTTTTTYCTTTGCTCTCCCTCTGCTGAGTGTTTGCTGAGCTCCAAAGCATTTACTCCTGGCAATTATTCTGATGAGGCAGGGGGTTATTTGAAAAGTGCGAACGGAGGTTTCTGGGGAAATGTCTTCAAAGGCTGATCTCCTTTCGATGGAGGTTGTAATTGTTTAATGATTTTCTATATGGATTTCCGTGTGGGCTGCTGCAGGACAGGCAGGGCCGGTTTGTCAGCAGAGAACATCTGCTCGTGCTTCGCCCTCTCTTCCCCTGGAAGGTTGGTCAGCTGCCTCCTGAGCAATACTGGAGATTTTTGATTTATATTTCCCTTGGCTTTCCTGCTCTGTCTCAGACCCAAACCTCAAACCTCAAACTTGTCAGGCTTTTTTTCCAATTAAATCAGCTGTCTTTCCCACACACCTTGGCTCTGGGCTGCGGTGGTGCTGCTTTAACARCCAGAACAGGGCCAGGGCAGGACCAGCAAGTCCTGCCCTCTCCTACTGCAGCTGATGAAACATCTCATCCTTCTCCTAAGCTGAAAAACCATTCCCACTTCATTGTCTTTCCCCCAATTCCTTGGACAGCCAGAAGCCTTATTCCAGCTTCCCACCTGAATTTATTAATGAATGAGTTGTGACCTTTTGCTGATGTTGTCCTTTTACCCTGAGCAGCGCTTTCTCTTCCTTCATGTTAAACCTCCTGGAACATGGAAAGAGAACAATTTTATCACCTCTTCCCCTTCATTTTCTTATACTAACAAGCCAGGTTTTCTCAGCAGCTGCCTCTKGCAAAAAGGCCACCCTTACTCTGATGAGCCTTGGAGCCAGTTCCAGGCTGAGCTCACCAGCCTTGACCCCAATTTTGGGTGACAGGGCTTGYACAGGGTCAGTGTCACCTGTGCACTGTCACCAGGCAGGGTACAGCAGCTCTTTGCCCACCCAAAGCAGGTGTTTGAAGGGCCCTCTTGCAGCGCTGCTGCATTTGAGGAATGGGATTTTGAAAGGTTTGATCCCTCTCTCAGTGGAGTCGCAGTTGAAATTCCCATTGATCGCTGAGGAGTGTGTCCTGGACTTAATAAATCTCTCTGCTCAGTGCCAGGAGTGGTGAACTCCTCCTGACAGGATAAACCCCGTGCCAGAGGCATTGATGTGTCTGATGGAGAGCCGAGGGCAGCAGCAGGGGGAGGAAGTCCAGCACCAGGGATGGGTCCCCTTCTGCTCCATCTGCTTTTCTCAAGGAATAAAGAGCATACCCAAATCGTCGATTTTTTTTTTTTTAAGAAAGAGAAAGAACACAGCAGGATTGTCCCCTTGGCTCCTTGGAGCAATCCTGAGCATGCAGAGGGATTTGAGACACAGCTGGCACTATGGCCTGAGGTTTCTGAGTCTTCTTTCAGAAGCAGGAGCACGGGGAGTGGGTGATCTGGAGCAACACAGGAGGATCTTGAGCAGCCTGATGAGTCCAAAGTGTCCCTGCTCATGGCAGAGAGCTTGGACTTTACAGCCTTTAAAGGCCTCTTCCACCACAAACCATTCCATGGTTCTGCACTCCTTCCCTGCAGCCATGGCATGCGGTGCTGGGAGCTGATTCCCAGGGCTGGCTGGAGATCAACCAGAGATCCTGTCTGCTGGAAACACAATCCTCGTTTCCTGATCCGAGCCCCATAACATAAAGCAGATGTAAAGGTCTGGCAGAGACCAGGAAATCTTTTGTGTGTGAGGTGGAGGGAGCGCTGTGTTCCGGGGGAGCCTGTGCAAAGGGAAAACGGGATCCCTCCGGGGCGGGAGAGACCTGGCCCAGCAGGGGAAGCCTGACCTGGCTTTGGAGCGGTCCTGAGCTCAGTAATACCTGCGGCACATCCCACCCCAGGCGCGGGGTCGGGGGATGCTGTGCCCGGCGCTCCCGGCTCCAGGCCGGCATAGCGGAGCCGCTAAACAAAGCCGGGGAAAGCCAGGCGCAAGCTGTGCGGTTTGCAGATGATCTGTGTACCTGCTAGCTGCGAACAGATGTTTTCCTTCGCGTGACCATTTGCGAGCTGCTTCCCTGTCACAGGCTGCGGTGGCGGCGGCGCTCGGCAGTGAGTGATACCCTACACCTGCACGGAGCAGCGCTCCCGCCGTAAGCCTGCTTTGCAATTCCAGAAATCTCCCATTACCGAGCTTTATACCCGGTGCAAACAACGGCAAAATAAGGCTGTTTAGTATTTTTGACAGAGGCTTTAGACAACAGCGCCGGAARGTAAGAACTGCGGGAGCTGGATGGGATCTGCATAACTCCGTATCCTCTCCGAGGAGGAGCGGGCGTTGCGAAGGGAAGCGCAGCAGAAGGCAAACCTGCCTCGTGTTAGATCTGCTCATCATCTCCTCTAGCTGGAGGTGGCCTGCAATATTAATATCCCTTTCAGCAGAGACGTTGGTATTTAGCTGGTGTAACTCCGGCTATTCYTGTTATCCACGCACACTCCCGCTTCCTCTCTGAAATGTCACGGATTCTTGGCCACCGCGACTTCCCGTGGAAGTTGGCTCCAGGCTCTCATTCTGCCTCGTGCASAGCCCGGGTTTCCTGCTGCAGGGCTGTGCCAGAGGGGTGTCAGCAGCACAGGAACCTGCCCCASTCAATGGAGGGGGGATTCTGAGCAGCAGAATCAGCACGGCTTAACTAGAGCAGGCTTGGCTTGGGCTTGGCTTTTCCGAGGGGGCTCTAATGYATTAAAGGATTGCAATTCCTCATCTCCCAGGCAGATTGGCAGGTGTGTWGGAATGTGATATCCTCCTCTGGGATACCCATGAGGGGAGGGGGGCTCTGTCTGGGAGAGGCCGTTGGTTTTTCCTGGCTCCTTCCAAGCTCAACCGATGGATCTCCAGACAGGTGTTTGGAATAAATGCRCAGCAAAAAGCAAAACGAGCCACGAAGAGCCTTGTGCTAAAGAGAGGAGGGTGATTTTCTGCAGGGTGATTTCCCCTGGAATGTGCACGCTCCAAAACAAACCAAGCTTTAGGAAGCTCAGGGGTAGAGGGCTGGTGCCCCTCTGTGATGGGGGGAGGATTCTCCCCCCAGGAAAGCAGCGTTCCCCTTGCTGCGATGTGGCCACAAACCCGGGAACGCCTCGCTCATCCCCTCTGGAGACAGATAACGCTAAACCCCGGGGCTGGCTCTGGGAAATCTGTTGCTCTGTGYTTTTCGCACCCAATTCCCAGGTGGGTTTACCTGCGGAGATCAGCGGGAGCCTGGATTCCCTGCGGGCGCTGCCGGAGCGTCTGTCGGGAGCGGCTGCTCGCCATCTGCTGCGGGCTGGGAGCGGGGAGCGGGCACCCCGGAGAGTTTGGGGAACCGCCTGGGGCTGGGAGCGGGGAGCGGGCACCCCGGAGAGTTTGGGGAACCGCCTGGGGCTGGGAGCGGGCACCCCGGAGAGTTTGGGGAACAGCCTGGGGCTGGGAGCGGACACCCCGGAGAGTTTGGGGAACAGCCTGGGGCTGCGAGCGGGCACCCCGGAGAGTTTGGGGAAGTGTCTGGGGCTGGGAGCGGGGAGCGGGGCACCCTGGAGAGTTTGGGGAGGTGCCTGCAGGTTGGGAGAGCTCCCTCTGGAGCAGCAGGATCYGACCCCTTGCCTGACCAGAATGTAAATCTCTGTGCTTCAGCAGAGCAGGAAGCTCTGTACATGGTCCAGGTTTGTTGTGCTGCCCTGGAACCTCCTGCCCCAGAGTGGTTTGGTGGGGAAAAGTGGATGTGAGGAGTCGGGAGCAACCTTGTTCCCCCCAACTCATGGCTCCTCTTCCCCCAGCGTGAACAGCTCCTCTCCTGCCCAAATCTCCAGGAGGTTTAGGGTGGCCTGTTGGGGAGGGTGGAGGTGGGAGGTGTGGGTTTGGGGTGAGATTTGGCCAAGGATGACGAGCAGCTCTGACTGGGGGTGTGTGGGGCGGCAGGAGCTGCAGTCTCGGGGGACCTTGCTTGAGGAGGGAATAGGAAGATGAGGAGTGATCCAGGTCACAGATTAACGCCAAATGGGCGTTTTCCCATATGGAGCTTCAGAAACGCTGGGATAAAAGAAAAGCCAAAAATGTCATCTGAGATGTATCTCTAAAAGAGGGGATTTTCCCATTCAGCTCGAATCTCCTGTCCCTCTTGCTGCAAGGGGCCCAGAGCATCGAGCACTGTTTAACTTGGAAATCTGGGAAAATCTGGGAAAAAAACCTTGGCCCTGGGGCACTGGCTTTGCTGGGGTGACCCCCCCTTTTGCTCGGTGTGCAGAGGGAAATATTTCTTCCTTTCCTTGCCTGGCTGTCAAATTCATGCCCAGCTCACCTACAAATCCATCTCTTCGGAGATCAATTACAGTGTCTGGCTGCCAAGCCTGGAAAACCAATTAACTCCTAAATATTATTTTTTTCCCCCGTTTTAAAGAAAAAAAAAAAAGTGAAGGGAGAGAAAGTGAGAGACAAAGAGAGAGAAACACATTGAAGCAGGGGCATAAATCACCTGAAAACATTCCAAACATTAAAATAAACAAGGACGAATTTCAACTTCATTTGTCTCTTTTGGAGATTGTGTCACTGATTTATTCGGCTGCTCTGTCTGAGCCTCAGTTTTGTCTTTGCTGGAGTTTGGGGTCAGGTGCTGTATGTGGAGCAGAGCCCCGGGGCTGGATGTTCCTGTGGTGATTCCTGCATGGAACACTCTCCCTTCTGCAGGGCTGTGATCCCCTCACCCCAGGTTTCAGGGAGTTAAACCCTCTCCATCCTGCAGAACATTTGGGAATGGATTAAAATGGATGCACAGCTCTGCCTGGGCTGCTGGTCTGGGAGAGGAACGTGACCCAACAGATTTCCCAGGAGGAAATAACTCTGCTTCCCAATCCCAGACTTTTGGCTTTCTGCAGCCACCCAGAAATGGCTGGCTTGAAGCTCTGATTGAAACTCTGTCTAAACCTCAGGTCCTTTATTTTTCAAGGGATTTCCTCCATTTGACCAACTCTGCCATGTCTCTGGGTCTCCAAGAAGGCTTGGAGCAGACTCCAATTCCCAAGAAAAGGAGTGGAAATGGTGTCCATGTGGGAACACACCAAAGTGCCTGAAGGTGAGCAGGGCCCAAGCTGGTGGTCTCACAGGGATCTTAAAGAAGAACTGGGAAAGGGAAAGGAGCAAAGACCAACTTGGCTGTGATGTCTCTGGTTTGGGGAACTGGGTCTGGCGGGCCCCCAGTGGCACAGCTGCCTACCCAAAGGGGATCTGGATGGTAGTGGAGTGAGGAGAAGCACTTTTGCCTGAACAAGAGGATTTCCTGTTTCTGAAATGCCCTTTATTTGRTATTTTGGGGTAGGAATGCAGGCACCTGGCAGCAGTGGGTGGGCATGGAGTGCCTGTGCAGGAGCTGCAGGTGTGATGCAGCATCCCTGAAGGTGTAGTGCCATCCTGGAGTGGCAGCAAGCTGGGGGAACACCTTGGGACGTCCCTGGGGTCACTCCTGATCCCCAGGGCTGGAGGGAGAATCTCTGTCTCCCTCAGGCATCTGAACCTGGACCATCTGTGCTCTGCCTGTCCCCCTCCTGCAGGAAGCTTTGGGTTTCATTCCAGGGGGGAATGAATAATCCTGGGGGTGRGTGGGCAGAGGAACTGCCACCCTTCCTTCAGCTCTACCAGCAGCTCTTCAAGAGGTGGAGAACAACCAKCATTCCCTTGGGATGAATTAGCTCMGAGTCCCGATTCCCTGGCTGCTCGTTTGGAGATGTCCTGGTCACCCGGTGGGGGTGGCTGACCCTCCCCCCGATCCCGGCCCCTGGGGTTGCTGCGGGCAATCAGGAGCTCCTCATTAGCTCCTCGTGCCCTGATTGAGGTGCTAATTCACTCCCGGCACAGCCTTTTGGGACAAGTTTGGGGAGCTGGGTGCTCTCGGTGCTCTGGCACACCCCACCCCATCCCGTGTGCGGGGGGCTCTGCGCTCCCAGCCTGGCTCTGGAAACAAAATCCTGTAGGCATTGTCAAGGAAACCTGGTGAGAGCGCAGAGTTGTCCAACAGCCTCCAGGCAGCCTGGAGCAAAAGCTCTGACAAGTGTGAATYGCTCTCCAAATGGAGGGGTTTGGGCTTTTTCCCTCCAGCCCAACATTGGTGCAGAATGAGAGGACGGCATCAGGAAAGCTCAAAAAAAAATCCCTTAAAAACGTCCTGCTGTGTCATCCTGCCCAGAGCTTCCAGTGACACAGCCTGGGAGTGGATTCATGGAATCCCAGGGTGGTTGGTTTGGGTTGGGAGGGACCTTGAAGCCCATCCCATCACCTCCCACTGTCCCAGGCTGCTCCCAGCCCCAGTGTCCAGCCTGGCCTTGGACACTGCCAGGGATCCAGGGGCAGCCACAGCTTCTCTGGGCACCCTGTGCCAGGGCCTGCTCACCCTCACAGGGAAGGATTTCTTCCCAAAATCCAATTTAAACCTAATTCTTCTGGAGATTGGCCTGTCAGAGCAGCGTGGAACACAAAATCTCCGCTYCTTTCATTTCCAAAGCTGCCAAAGGATTGCAGTGATGGGAATCAGGAGAAATCCATGTCYGACTGGACAGAGCAGGCTCTGGACAATTCTCTTGCCAGAGTGATTTCCCCAAGCAACTGTTGTTTCAGACACAACCCATTACTCAATTTATCAACCCCCAGTTACCCCTCACATTCCCATATCCCAAATCCATGGGATAGATTGGAGAGCTTAATTGGAAACGTGAAAGCAGGCTGGAAATCATTGCTGTGCAAATCCTGTGGAGGGTGGGCTTTTTTCCCTTCCATGGCTCAACTGGCCTTAAATGAATGAACAAATTCCATTCTGGTAGTTCCCAGTGAGCAGATTCCTTTGGAAAAAGGGGGGGAAAAAATCCCTCCCAACATTTTATTCACCCCAGAGTGAAGCATTTTGATTGGGGGAACTCAGCTAATTTTTTTCCCCTCCTCAAAATAGGTCGACTCGGAAATAGAAAACGTCACGCTGGAACCGAAAGTTGAATAGAAATGTTTAGAAAACGTGGGATTATATATCCATATATTTGGAAGTTTAACGAGATCGTGGATGGAAAGAAAGCACGCCTGGGCTATTTATAATTCAATTAGGCTCAGATTTAGGAGCAGTTTTCGCTCTCTGTAAACTGCATCTCTTTTTCATTTGGAACAATCTCCTTCCTCCATCACAGCCCCTTTTCCCAGCAAAGCCCGGGAATATATGGCTGCAGCTGGGAATATATGGCTCTAATAGAGCTGCAATGACTGGAGCTGCACTGTGCCAGCTAACTGCTGTATTTTTCTTTCCCAAGACTCTCCAGGCRTGTTCACAAGGGAATATGGACATTTGGGACCCAGGTATGGATAACCAGGCTGTGAGCTGCTGGAGCTGCTCTCGAGGATATTTATTCCACCAGCTCACCCCTGCAGGACCTCTCAAGGCTGTGCCTCTTTTTCCCCATTCCCCTGTAAATGTCCCATTCCACATTTCCCATCAATTACTAAAATAAATCTCTTCTCCCTGGGTTTTCTTGATACTTTTCCATGTTCCTTCACCCTTCCTTCACCCTCTGTCTYTGCACTGCTGTGAGCAGGGACTGAGCTCCCACTCTCACTCTGGGGCTTGGTTTCCAAACTGTTTATTGAGTAATAAARAGAGACAATTACGAGTCATCGCCCAGGGATAATGTGCTGATAATTTTATGGCTGGACAAACGCTCAGGACAACCCACAAATGGTGGTGAGAAGGAAATCTGGGATCTGCTGCTGACAAAGCCACCCCTGAGGAGATGAACCCTCTGTGCTGACAACCAAAGCTCCTGCAACAACTCTGAGCCATTAAAATTGGGTGGAGGGGTGGGCATTGCTTGTCTTGGAGGAAAAGTGGAAAAGAACTTTTTGGAAGCTGTTTGGGAGCTCATCCTGCTCAGAGTGAGTGTGAGGGACCGCCAGGATTGCTCATGGTCAGGTCCTCATGGCCAGCAGCTGCGGGCTGGGGATTCCTGGAAAAACAAAGATTAAAGGACRTTAATGCTTTCAAGYAAACAGGGATCATCCCRCTGATAACAGAGGATTTGAGTCTCTCCARGCACTTGAGCCATGTCCCAGCTGTGAAGCTGCTGCTGCCGGCTGACCCTGGGCTTGCTCCCACCCACAGGATGACATTCTCCATCCCTGTCACCCCAAACCCTGGGGATTTCATTATTTCTGTTTTTCAGCCTTTATCCATAGCTGGTATAGTTCCCATCCAGTGAATTTAGCAGTTTCTCTCTGATTCTGTGGGTACAACAGGAAATAATTTCAGATTTAAACCGTGCCCCTGACATGGAAAGCTGCTGCCATGGAAATGCTTCCAATTTTCAAAGATTTGGTTGTCGACAGCTCACCCGTCCGAAAGCATTCTGAGATGATGTTCCCATTGGCCCTCACCAGGAGGAATTCCTGCTCCTTCCCAGGAGCAGAACATCACATCAGCACTGTTTKGTCACCCCTGAGGTGGGGCTCAGTGGGTGGAGTGGGGAGGGAGGAGCCCACCTTCCCATGGGAGGTATGAGCTGCCCCTCTCCCAAACCCACAGCAGACCCAGCCCTCAGAGTGGGCAGAAAGCCACAGAACTGGGAGTGGCTGTTTGCAGCTGCCAGGACCTCCCATTTGTGTGGTGGTGGTGCAGATAGAATCCCATAAACCGGTTTGCTTCCTGCTTTACTGTGGATTTAATGGTYGGGGGAAGAACCTGTTTATTAAAACATTGGACAGTAAAGTTTAACAATGGACAGTAAATGGTTTTGTTTTYCCGTCCTTCTGATTGTTAAAGCCACACCATGTTGGGCTGGAGAGGGAGGTGCTCCCAGTCCCCAGATCCAGAAGGATGGAGCAGGCTCTGATGGGGCTGGGCAGCAAGAATTTGGCACTGCCAATTCCATGCCTGGAAAATCCAGTATTTGAGGAAGGCTGGCTGGACAGGGGAGGGGGCTGGAGCAGCACAGTTGCCCCCAAAGCCTCTGCTTCTGGTGACCAGCAGGATTAACTCAGGATCTCCCAAAGGTGCTGCTTCCCCACCTGCTCCTCTTCCTCCCTGGCAGAGACACCACTCCCTGGTGGGAGCCATGATCTCCAGCTGCTGATGGGGCTGGAGGATGGACAATCCCTGCTGGCTCCTCTGTCCCTGTGGCTGGGTGTGCAGACACCTCCAGGCACCCCCAGGTGTGGCTGACACCTCGCTGTGACCTGGAGAAGTGGCTCAAGGTTGGGAGGGAGGGGTTTGTGATTTCCAGAGAGTTTTCTCCTGATCCCACCTTTTCAGCCGGGTTCCTGAGCTGAGCTGGCTGAGCTGGCTTCTCCAGGGCTTCCTGGGGTCACTCATCCTGCCTAAGGAATGTCCAGTCAGCCTCCAGAGGGCCTGACCTCTCTGCACTCATCCCAGTGGAACTCGGGAYGAACTTTTAYGGCAGGAAAATGYGCAGAGACAAATCTTGCCTCAGAGMTGAAARCACTCAGTGAGTCCTTCAGCATCCAACTCCTCGGACTCCTGTGGAGACCCTGCAAGCTGAGCAGCCCTGCTGAGGATTTCTGCAGCCTGTGGAGCTCTTGGAGTCCTGGGCAAAGGTGCCTGCCAGCTCCAGTCTCAGTGCTGACAGAGGTTCTCACCCAGGGGGAGT
The DNA here is from genome assembly GCF_030028575.1 of Malurus melanocephalus. Lineage (NCBI taxonomy): Eukaryota > Metazoa > Chordata > Aves > Passeriformes > Maluridae > Malurus > Malurus melanocephalus. Next base: position 73,388 of record NW_026623961.1, read on the forward strand.
CTGTAGATCACATTGGAGGGTCAGGGATGTAGGGTGGGTGTGAGAGAAGCCTCTCCCCTCCACTGGTGCTGTGGTGGGTCTGAAATGCAAGTCTTGCTTCCCCAGGGAGATATAGCCAATGGAGCAGAACCCAAATGTGAGGGAAGGCAAGAGCTGTGCCTTGGCTGGGCTTGGAGGTTGGGGAGGAACAGAAGAGGGATAGGAACATGCMAAGGTGAAAAGGAGAGAGCTGATTGTTCATGGGCCTTCATGGGCATGGGCCAGGGTTTGTACAAGCTCAGAACACTTTGGGCTTTGAGCCCTCCAAGATTTGTGTCTGATGTTCCATGAAGGTGTAACCCACAGTGTGTATCCCATCACCATCTCCAGGAGCTCTTAAACCAGSTGGGGCAGAGCTCTTTACCCTCAGCATGAGCCAGCCCTGAGAACACCCTCCRGGGGCCATCTCTGCTCATGGGCCATCCAGGGCTCTGGGAATGAGCCATGGAATTCCATCATCCCATTGGGAGATGCCCCCAATGCCCAGACAGGAGGAACTGCACATCCCTACTGGCACAGAAACTGAGGCTCTGGGACACTGGGACACTTGTGCCACTGCATTCCCAGAGGAGAGGAGCTCCACAGCCACCCCTGGAGCTGCAGAGACGGACTGGAGCTGTGTGCAGGATCAGCGCTTGGACGAGAGCACATCCATCAGTGCAACGGGGCTGCAGCACCACCCTGCCCTACAGGGGGTCAGGCTGTGCTCTCACTCTGCCACTCTCAGCTCTTGTTTCTCTATTATTGCCTTTATTGTAATTTTTTTTTCCTATTAAATTGTAGTTCTGACTTAAAATCTCTCACAACGTATTTGTGTGGGGGTAATTCCCCCACTGGTTTGCTTTTAAACTTGCACAACTTTCAATGCTGCCAGGGGTGAAGGTGAGGTGGTGAACCAAGAGCTGCTCCAGGGGAGGTTGAGAAGCAATGATCCCTTTGCTCTGTAGGCAGGAATTGCAGATGAAGCCTTCCAGGGATGTGTGGCAGGATACATTTGCTGCCTTGTGCACAAATAACCTGGGAAGGGAGCAGGCAGAAAAACTGAATTTGCCATGACATGGCTCTGCTCAGCAAAAGGTGGGGCTCAGAATGATGTAGAACCCTGGAATATCCTGAGCTGGGAGGGACCCACAGGTTTCAGTGAGTCCAACTGATTCACTGATGGCAACTGCATGTGGAGAAAAGCAACAGGAGCTGCATGTGTGTGATCCAAACGAAGTGTCAGCCCTCTGGAAGACACTGGAGAGGAATCATGGGATACTCCTGGGAAGGTCAGCAGGGATGTCCACCAAGGCAAAGGCAGCTTGAGGAGTTAGGGGGGAAATGGAGCATCCAGCAGAGCCTGTCATGGGGCCACTGGATCCATCCCAGAGAATCCTGGTGCCCCTATCTCAGGCCCCAGGAAAGGGGTGAGAGGAGAGGACAGCTCCCTGTGGCAGCAGCAGGATCTCAGAGGACAGGGGACCTTGATCTGAGAGATYGTAGGAGCAAGAGAGAGGAAGGAAGGGGCTTGGAGGAGGTGGGTATGGAGCTGGTTGCGTCCCTGCTCCGGCCAGGGCTGCAGGAGAGTCCAGCCTTGGCACTTTGGGCCTGTGGCAGCACCCAAAATGTGGAGCAATGAAGGAACAACAGGGCACACCTCACAGAGTGGTTATAGGACAGCAAACCCCACTCCCCGTCCTTGTCCTGGCCATCCCAGCCCCACATTGTCTCCGTCCTTGTCCTGGCCATCCCAGCCCCATTGTGCCCCCCATCCTTGTCCTGGCCATCCCAGAGAGCCCCTCCTGTTTCGGGGTAGCAGGAATGTGCCACTGGACATCACTTTGTCACCCGGGCTGCACCAGGGGACAAACTTCAGTCCCAGGAGGCTTAAATGGGCTCAGGCTCCTTATTCAGCCCTGGAAAATCTTAAGGATTAAATCATGACCCCAGCGAAAACAGCAGAGCATTTTCTGGTCGAGTTCAGCGGGCTGGGATTTAATTCCCCGGTTTAAAGGCTCTCTAAAATCAGCTGTGATATATAACCAGTCTTCTCAGCCTCTAAATACCTCAATGAGATTGGCATTGCTCCAGGAGGGCCATGGGCAGGATTATGTGCAAATCCAGGGGTCAGGAAAACTGGGGAGCCCAGAGCGGAGTCACAGAGCTGGAACTGCCTCTGCCCGTGGTTGTGGTGGGCAGGAAAAGCTGGGAAGCAGGTGAAACCCTTCTCTTTCGAACCTGGGAATTGCTGTAGCGCTATTCCTGTTTGTGCTCACCTTTCAGAGGGTGTTTGTGCACAGATATTTATGTACGTACACACACACACCGCGCCACGGGTACCCACACCACAACGCATCTCCTCAGCCTGCAGCCTTCCATAAACTGCAAAAAAAACAGACAATAGATGAAAATTCACTCCCTCATCATTGCTAAATCATCAGAAACTAATATTAGAGCTGCTGGGCGATTTTCCCCCTGAACCATCCCCGCTCCTCAATCCTAACGCAATGATTCTCCCCGTAGCTCTTTACATTCTATTATTTATAAGAAACAATGTTCAGCCCTCCCCTGACAGCATTTGCAGGGCTGCGGAAAGCAGTGCGGCAGAAAGGTGGGAGAACAATTTTGGTGATGTTTCCATAGCTACCTAGCTGCTAAATGTGGTTTATTCCATTTTAAAGTCACCCAACACACACACACACACACACGCACTCAGCCCTCCCCTCGCACACGCAGGCGCCGGGAACGCAGCCCCTAATCCCTGCTCTGCCTGTTCCAGCCTAATCTGTCCGGGATTTGTGTATTTAAAGGGCTGCTTGCTGCCCAAATAAATGGCTGGGTGCAGCAGGAGGATAAACATATTGTTTCTCGCTCGCTCTCCTCTCCGACGTGTGTGTTCCACTCGCTCCCTGTAATGTTATTACGGATATTTTTTCCCCAGCCGCGGTGCGCCGGGGAAGTCGGAGGTAGGAGGGTGTCCTCTCGTGGTCTGTGGCATCTTTGCAGCTTCGAAAAAAAAAGAAAGAAGGGGAAAAGGGGTGCCTCGGAAGGGGGTGGGCATTTTAAAGGAAAAGCTCTTCGGCTGGGGTTTCTGAATTGGGGGACTGTGCACAGAGTCATCTCGGCATCCCCTGATACCGGGAGAGAAATCCCCCCTGTGCTCGCTGCTCCTTAAGGCAGTGGCTGGGGCCCACGGGCCACGCTCAGTTGTCCAAGCCCATCCCTGGGAAGAGGAGGAAAATGAGGAACGGGGAAGGAGAGGGTTGKTTCCATCTTTCCAGAGCAGTGAAGTCTGCAGGGAGCCGGCTGCGCGGGTCCTTCCCAGCCCTGCGAGCGCAGACCTGGAGCTCGGGATCTGCTCCCTCTGGAGAGGTTTAAAGGGTCCATCCTGCTGCCTCCGTGCGGCTCAGCCTCTCCCACCCAGGCAGCGTTCCCCAGTCCCTTCCAGGTGATTCCCAGTGCTGCACGGGGATCCCGTGTGACTCTGCAAAAGGAGACTGGGAATGCTGGAACAGGATGGGAAATMGGTGCAGGGACAAGGGGCAGAGTCCATCAGAAAACGGGAGATGTGCTCAGCAGGGATTTCCAGCCTCAAGGTTTATCTGAATGTAAATTAAATGTAAATGAGGGGGATGGGCTCTGCTCAGAGAGGGGTGAGGTGCTGGGAGGGGTTGCYCAGAGAAGCTGTGGCTGCSCCTGGATCCCTGGCRGTGYCCAAGGCCAGGCTGGACATTGGGGCTGGGAGCAGCCTGGGACRSTGGRARGTGTCCCTAGGCATGGAATGGGATGGGCTTTAAGGTCCGTTCCAGCCCAAACCRTTCCGTGATKCTGTGAATATGRATGAGGATAAGGAGGATGCACATCCACCTGCTGTCTGCCCATCGTGCCCGGGATGTCAGCCCCTGTCCCCTCCCCTGCTGGGTCACACCACGGCTCCTGCAGACCCCTCCAGTGTGTGACACAGCCACGCTGCTGCTGAGTGCCCACAGCACACACTGGAGGGGGGCAGCCACAGCTTTTCCTGGGAATGGCACGGGATCCATCCCTCTGCTGCATCCCACCGGCCCCTCCCAGGGGTGCTCTGCCATAAATCCACCCCAGACAAAAATCCCTCCTGAAGTGGAGGATTTTTGTCACAATTTTCTCCTCCTTCTGGCTGGCAGGAAAAGGGCAGTGAACAGCGCTGCTGAAATCGTGTTTTACTCGTGTTTGTCACCAGGTGCAAAGCAAATAAATCATCAMTGGAAAGCAAAGGCACCTCTGGCCATCCCTCACTGCGCTGCTGTTTCGCAGGTCCCCTCTGCTCCACGGACTTGTCTGGGCTTTGCCGAGGTGCCAGGCACAAACCCATCCCTTGGGAGTGCCCCAGCTGAGTGGGAGGAGTGATGGGGAGGGGGCAGTTCCTTTGGGATTGCTGGGATTCGGGACAGCCTCGTGTGGCCGGATCTGCTGGGATCTCCCGTCTGGAGAGCTTTAACTGTCCCAGCTCTGCTCCTCCAGGCACAGCCCTGGCTCTTTCTTTGGGAGCCTTTCCCCAAGTCCAGTGCAGATCCAGCCCCTTTTCCATGGATCCCTTTTCCTTCCCGAGCTTGTTCCAGCTCTGAGCAGCTGCAGTCTGGCTCTCATCCCTCCAGATGTGCTCCCCGAGGTCCACCCCTTCACAGACCCCATTCCATATCTGATTGCCTTATTTACCACACCTTTCTCTGCCAGGAGGGCACAGAGCCACGGGGGCTGGACCAGGCTGTGGGGCTGGACAAGCCCCATCCCMAAAATCCCCTGAGTCCAGGGCTGACCCCAGTGTGGGCAGCAGGAAAGGGATTGGGATTGTGCCCCTGTGCTCAGGTGAGACCCCACGTGCAGAGCTGCCCCTGCCCATGGCAGGGGGTTGAATGGGATGAGCTTTAAGGTCCCTCCAAATCCAAACCCTTCCCTGATTCCCTGGAAATGGGAAGCTGACCCCTCTGGAAGCCTCAGCAGCCCTGACTGGGTTGTTCTCCCCAGCAGTGGAGCAGGAGATGCCATCCCTGCCCAGTTTGTGACCAAGGGATGAACACCCTCATCAAGGACCTGCCCTGGAACTCCAGGATATTTCCCTTTGCTGCTTTCTGTGGGACCAGGAGGGGCTGGCCATCCATGGATCCCCTGTGGCCACAGAGCTCTCCTGGCCCATGGTTATGGGGATTATCAGCAATCACCAGGTCACCACTCCCAGACAGGCTCTGGACCAGCCTCCTCCCCCCSCAGCCCCCAACAGGTCAGTGCTGGAGGTCAGGGGGGTTTGGTGGCTCTGTGGTGATGGGGAATGTCTGAACTCCCCAATATCAGCCAGGGATTGCACTGCAGGCCCCTCTCCAGCCAAAAGCAGAGGCACAGAGACATTTCCTCCTGCCTTTCCTGCCTCTTCCAGCACTGGGACCTGGCAGGAGACCTGTGGGACCTGGCATGAGACTGCTTTGGCTTTCCTGCTCCTTGGAAAGGACAGGGCTTCATCCCTGTGCCCTGTGAAATAGGGAAAGCTGCCTCCATTCAGCAAAGCCACTGAAACAGTGCTTCAGCTGCCTGAAACACTCCTCCAGCCCTGCTCTCTGCATTAAAGAAGGCTGAATAG
>NW_026623961.1:80599-83154 GCF_030028575.1 Malurus melanocephalus
CTCCAGGCACTGGACCAGCAGCTGGTGGATGTGCTGGAGGGAGCTGCAAGCACACTGTCAACCCCGGGGCTGGCAGCTCCTCTGCTGTCCCCACCGGTGCTTTCACTGCAATGGGGACAGGGCACACCCCTGGATTGGGGGATCACCCCAAAACCTTGCTGCTTTTCAAAGCCTTCTCCCTCAAAGTCAGCCATCTGTGCTGTTTTCTCTGGGAGTGATAAACACTTAAGGGTCACCTGCTTGCTTTAATCTCGTCTGGCTCATGTTCATCTGAGCTGCACATCATATTAATTATCTTCCTTTTATTCCTGCCCATGCCAGCACAGGGGGATCATTACTGCTGCTGCTTCCTCTTTTTATCGTCTGCATGCTCACTGTCACCAGCTCTGGAATCCTGGACCACCAGAGGACACTTTGCTGATCACCTTCCTTCATTAAGAAAACTTAATTTTAGTGCTGACGGGAAATTGGATTAAAGAAAATAAACCACCCAAAAACAGCCATAAGGTTTCTCGTTGGATTAAATATTAAAATTAATAATCCAGTGCTCCATTCAGCTCTGTATTTATGTTAATATTTAATTCAATAACAGCCCGTGGTTTAGAACATTTTCCCATTTGTTTAAAGCTCCAGATGAAATTGCAGTTCCTGCCTAAAGTGGAGCAATATGGAGCTAACTGGTTTATGCTAATGAGGAGGAATGGCAGCTCCCAAAATCCTCCACCTGAGTGTCAGGGGGGTTTCAGCAGCGGGGAGGGGGGCAGGGAATGCAAATCCTGCTGGCTGCAGGGCCAGGGGACAGATCCCAGGGACTGGAATCTCTCAGCTTTCAAGGGGGTGGTACCCCTGTTGTGGTGCCTCTGCAGCAGCAGAGAACCTGAGGATGCTTATCCCTGAAAAATCCACTGGGAATGCTGGTGAAGGGCCAGGTCCTGGGCTGGGGGTGTGTTCTGGCTCCAGGGACACCTCTGAAACCTTGCAGGTGTAGTTCTGCTCCTGTTTGGGGTGTTTTCTCTCCCAAACCCTCCCAGCAGMAAAGCACGCAGAGTCTGGGGCTGGGATGTGATCCAGGAATATTAGGAAAAATTTAATCACTGAAGGGGGTGTCCAGCCCTGGCACAGATTCCATCCCTGGAGGGATTTAAAAGCCGTGTGGATGTGGCACTCAAGGACATGGGGCAGTGGTGGGGAGCAGTTGGAGTCAATGGTCTGGGAGGGCTTTTCCATCCTAAATGATTCTGTTATTCTGTGAGGATGTGGGGTCTGGCTGAGTTTTCCACTGATGGCTTGGAGCTGATGTGGAACCCCAAGCAGGATGCACCAAGARCAGGCTGTACTTTCCTTTTCTGTGCTTTTCTCCCGGCTGAGCAGAGCTCAACAGCTGCTGCAGTCCTGGGCTTCAACCTCAGCATCCCATGGGAAGGGAGGATCCATCACTCAGGAGATTTAATAATTCGGTGCAGAAAAGAATCTGGGGAGGACTTTAAAAGTCCTGCTTGGTTGCTGTCCTTTCCCAAGGGATGGGAAATGGATGTTCCCAAGGGTGGGCAGAGCCCCTCGCCCAGGCTGGTGCCAAAGTTCCACCCACTGGGAGATGTCTGACATGACAAAAGCCCTTCTCTTCCCCAGGACAGCTCTATTCTGGAAAATCAGAATAATTGCAGAGTGACATGGAGGAAGAACATGAAACACGGAGCAGTGATCAGTAAAACTTAAAAGCTTTGGAGGTGGAGTTTCGAATGAGTTTCCTGAAGTTTGGATATGTACCCAAACTTCCTCAAACCTTTTGAGGCTTAATTAAATTCGAGGGGACTCATAAAAAAAACATGCATGGAAAACTTTTTTGCTGTGAAAAAGCTGCTTAATAAAACAGATTATGTGCAAAATAGAAATCTGGGCCTAGTGAAGGAAGAGTGAAACGACACTAATGAGTGCAGTCTGAGTGTTAATGAGCGGGATTAGCATTCCATTACCTGCAACTCTCCTAAAYAGACCCACCAATTTTAGGTTCCCTGTTCTTCAAAAAGCCTGATGTGATTTCTGAAGGACATTCCATGTAGTTAATTCCATTTTGTACGAGGAGAAACTGAGGCAGGAACCAATCACTTGAACCACCCCTCAGGCCTGTGGTGGGTGTGGAGATGGGAACATCAACATTTCATTTTTCTAGGGTTAGATTTGGCCTTTGGCGATTCAGAACCCACATCCCCACCATCCTGAGCTCCTCCATCCTCCTGGAGACAGCGCTGAGAAGGTGGAAGCTCCAGCAGGTGCTTCCCGACTGGATCCAGAGCGTTTTGATCCTCTCTGAACTTGGTGTGGACAGTGGCTCTTGGCAAACATCCCAGGATGGGGATGCTCCTCACTCCCAGCAGGACTTTGCCCACATCAGGGCATGTCCCTCCTGTRCAGCTCTTSAATGTGTGACAACAAATGGCCCCACCAGCCTTGGCTGAGGAACCAGAGCTCTGCTTCTCAAGGTTTGTTGATCCCCGTTTTAAAAGAGTGACCCAGCCCCCTCCTGCATCCCCATGCCATCCTCAGGCTGCTCACTG
>NW_026623961.1:84644-87877 GCF_030028575.1 Malurus melanocephalus
CCCTCCTTCCTTTCCTCCCAAAGGGTGTCCATGATGGGGTCAGGAGCTCATGGAAGTTTTTGCCATCCTGGTGGCGATACAGAAAGCACAGGCAACTTTGAGACTAAACACCTGTGTGTATTGTGTGTGTTAACAGAGACAAGCCCTCTTTCCTTCCTGGAAAAATAACTGTAATTTCCTCAAATTTCTGACAGGGAGTCTTCATTTTTTTCAACCGCAGGCAGAGTTGCTGCTCTGGGAGGAGATGGGTGCTGCTTGTAAAGCGGAGTCAGGAAGCAGCAGGGAGCTGCTGCTACCTTCTGACAGCAGGAATTCATCCTGATGGCTCTCCTTGGCTCCAGAGGCAAGGTYCAGACCTCTGGAATTGCTGTCCTGCACTGCAGACTGGGCTGGGGAAGGAGCATTCTGTACATTTTCCATGGAACAGTTCTGATCTTAGCAAAAACCACTGGGATTTTTTCTCCTACGCCCTCACATAATGTAGGCAAGCAGATTCATGAGCCACATATGGGTGGGCTGAAAACATGGAGGGCAGATTCTCCTGGGACAGAAAACAGGGAATTCTCTCCCTGCCCATCTGCCTGATCCATGACTACAGCTTTGCACCTGCCCTATTTTTTATCTTCTTTTTTATTGAGAGAAGAGTGTGAACATGTTGTCCATCATCTCTTGAGGCCCCTGGGTTCTCAGCAGCTGGCAGAGCCTGGAGCTGTGCTGGATGTGGAAGCAGCCCTGGGTTTGGGCTGGCCCCGGGCTCTGCTCCCACCGCACCAGGATGAAAAACCATCCCTTACTGGGAGGTGCCTCTTCCCCAGGCTGGGGATCCCAGCAAGCGCCTGCTGAGGCTCTCACTTGGCTGTCRTGCTGTTTTCCCTTCTATTTGGGAACAGATGAGCAGGGGAAAAGGCACAGATGACAATATTTTGCCATCTTTCACTGCTGGAAGCGAGGATGAGCGGCTCTGTTTGCACAGCCGTGTCTCTGTGGGCTCCTGACGGGCTGTCTGTGCCCAGGGTCTGTGCTGGTGTCCTGGGGAGAGGGAGGGCTCTGACTGCAGGGGGAGGGAAAGCTAATCCTCTGCTTGCTTTCAAATGTGAATTGGGAAAGTTTCCTCTGTAAAGGAGCAAGGGGTAGGAGAAGAGGAGTGTCTTTAAATTGTAAGAGGGCAGGGTTAGATGGGAGTTTGGGAAGAAATTCCTGGGGTGAGGGTGGGGACTCCCAGGGTGCACAGAGAAGCTGTGGCTGCCCCTGGATCCCTGGCAATGCCCAAGGCCAGGCTGGACATTGGGGCTGGGAGCCACCAGGGGTAGTGGGAAATGTCCCTGCCCATGGCAGGGGTGGCATTGGACGATATTTAAGGTCCCATCCAACCCAAACCATTCCAATCCAAGCCCTCATCCTGCTCCCAGGCACTGCCCTCAGCACAGCCTGCTGAGCTGAGATACCTGCAAGGAGCTGTAGGTACAGAGAGCTCAGGAATTTGGGGCTCCAGCTCACCTTACCACGTTGGTATATGTGTTTGGATTCTTCCTTCCGACCTGCCAGTCAGCTCTGTCCCCTCTGGACACCTCTTTGTGCCGGCAGGGAGGGGCTGTCCATCCTCAGGATGGTGCCAGGCTGGGTAGCTGTGCTAGCATCTCATCTGCCACACCACGGGGACCTGATCCACACCCTAAACCCCCGACAGAGTCCTAAAAATCCCCTCAGAGCCCTAAAAACTCCCGCGGAGCCCTAAACCCAGCTTTTAGCTCTGAGCAAGCGGCTCTCCCCTCCTCAAAGAGCAGCACAATTACAAACGCCCAACCCACYGGGATTTCTCTGTGCACTCAACAGATTTACAGAGGGGCTTTTTCCTCCACCTTTGGGGTTTAGGCGGCACAGCAAGCCCGTAATGAACTGTTACTCTGGCAAATAGGGTTTTCATTAGGTTAGGGTTGTGGTGGGGCGTCTGCACCCCTCGATAATGACCCGGAGGTGCCAGGGCTGAGCTCATCCCCTCGCTCTCATTTACCCRCTGATCACCATCCTCCCCCTGGTGCTGTCACACAGGGCTGGGACCAGGGCTCCTTCTCCCTGAGAAGCTTTTTTTGGGTCAAACGGTGGTTTTTAAGCGCTGAACCTAACACTGCCTTCTCACTGCTGACGGCCCACAAACAAACGCTGATTTTTTTGCTCTGTTTTTTTGTAGGTGTTCATTATTCATCACTCGCAGGTCCTGCAGCTGCAGCACGTGTCTCCTCTGCTGTGAAAACATTAATAACTGCTTTGGCTGGGCACAAAGATCGTTCAGTTCACAAATACACCGAAAATTCTGGCTGGCTGGGATGGAAGCGTGGCATCCCTTCGGAGGTGAGGTTTCCAGGGCACGTTTTACCAGGAGAAAGGATTTGTTTTCCATGGGTCTACCCATTCCTGAGCTCACTGCTCAGCTCCCTGAGCCACGGGGCGGGTGGACAGCAGCAACCATCAAAACCGAGCCCAAGCAAGGCACAAAACCAGGGATTTGGGGTTATTCCTGCCCTCTCTGAGGGTCTGGAGCAGCGTCCTGGTTTTGTTGTGGATCTGTTTTGGGTCGGTCTCAGCCCCATGGCTCTGCCTCCCCACCTCTGCAGCAGCCCTGGGCTGTTCCCGGTGCCGCTCACCTCCGCCAAGGACAAGGAGCAGCAAATCCCCGCAGCCTCTTAAAAAACATTTTAATTAAAAAAACGACATAACAGGAGCTTTAAAGGACATGAAAGACAACAGCTGTGGAGCTGCTCTCTGCTCTCCCCTCCCTCGCCTGCCTCCCCCTCCTCTCTGCAGCGCTTTTCAGAGCGATTGTCATGCAAAGCTTTTTGGGTTTCCCGGTTTCTGGCCTCCATCCGTGGTGGGTTTGAGCGCAGGCCAGCCAGGAGGGAGGGGACAGGCAGCACTGGCTGCCAGGAGCTGGGCACACAAGGGGACAAGCTGTCCTGCCGTCCCCAGAGCAGAGCCCACGCTGAGGGGGGAACTGGGAACGCCAGGGAGGAAGAGGAGGATATAAAGGTCCTGTGCAGTCAGAGCTTGGATGAGCTTGGGGTTCCAGCCCAGTCAGACCAAGACCAGAGCTGGTGTTGCCTTGTGTTGGATTTCTTAGGAGTCCCCAGTCTCACAGCCCGGAACTGTGTGCTRGTTTGAGAAACAAACCAGCAGGGGAATTACCCCCACACTAATATGTTGTAACAGATTCTAAGTCAGAACTACAATTTAATAGG
>NW_026623961.1:89074-90162 GCF_030028575.1 Malurus melanocephalus
CCAGGGACCACCAGGGCTGTCCCACAGAGGCTAAGCTGCTGAGGCCTGGAATTGGCTACCACTGACATTTTAWCCCTGTTTAGATGGGATTTTGGGAAGGAATTCTTCTCTGGTCCTGGCACAGGGTGCCCAGAGAAGCTGTGGCTGCCCCTGGATCCCTGGCAGTGTCTGAGGCCAGGCTGGATTGGGCTTGGAGCACCCTGGGACAGTGGGAGGTGTCCCTGCCCATGGTACTGGATGAGCTCTAAGGTCCCTTCCAACCCAAATCATTCCATGATTCCCTGATTTTATCTAAAAYCCATTTCCTGGGACCAAGACTGAGAGTGTTACTCCACAGCTGGGGATCTCCACTCACCTCCTCTTTCCAGGGGATCAGCACATCTGGAAGAATCCCCCAGGACCAGGACCTGAGCTGGACCAGCCATTCCAGAGGCTTTCCCAGCTCCATTGTTAACACTAATATGYGATTCAGGTAAAACACGACGTGGCATTAGCGATTACAGGGAATATTTGGATTCTTTTATGAAATCCGATGAGAAGGAGGAGCCACTACACCGCTTTGAGGAGGGAAAGATGTTGGCACACTCTTTTTTTGATGTGATCACCCCCTGCCACCCCCCACGCCCAACTTCCCAGGCCTAAATCATCAATCAAACCAACAGAGTGGAGGCAGGAGCGAGGCCAGAGTCTTCCCACCGGGATTGKCCACACTTTGCATTTTGCAAATGCAAAACCCTCGCCGGTTCAGGGCTTCCAATTAGAGCTGGGCAAATGGAAACCTSCTCAGCTCACTGCCCAATCCTCCATCCACCACAAATTCAAATAAGAAACGGTTTGGATCAATGCAAAGTACAGGCCCTTTGATTTCTAATTTTTTTTCTCCTCCCAAAATAAACCCTTCTCCTTCCCACCCCGATTAATTTTAGATCCCATGAAATGTTTTATTCAATTGCAGAATGAAATGTCATTTCAGAACATTAGCTGGAATAATATTCCTTTTTAAAAAGTGCCAGAGCAAAGAAGTTCAACTTTTAAAACCTTTTTTTTTTTACCTTCCTGCATGGGTGTAGGAACAAATTTGCTTCCTC
>NW_026623961.1:91112-92071 GCF_030028575.1 Malurus melanocephalus
TTTCTATTCTCCCATTATCCTCTGCGCTGGGATCACCCTCTGGAAGGGGATGGCTGCGCCACAGAARGAGCACCAGGAGGATTCATGAGGATCCAAACCAAGCTCTGCCCTGGCTGGTGCTGCCTTTGAGGGGTGACCCAAGCTCCCCAAACCCTCAGAGATGCCCCGTGGCTCTGATACCCCCATGGTGCCCAGAACCTCCAAAGCAGCACCGTGGYTGTGTCCAGCCAATTCTGCATCCACAGCCTCTTCCTCAGACCGTGCCCTTCAACCTCCTGGTGTTAAAGAAATCCAACCTGAAAAGCTCCCAAAGTGCAGGGCTGTGCTCCTGGCAAAAGGCCCCCAGACTGGCAGGCAGAGGGGCTAATTTTAGATAAAACCAATTCCTGCTTCCAGCCCTGGGCTCGGGTTGAGCTCCTCGTGGTTACTCCTCAGAAAGACTCCTGAAAATGCTCCGAGTGCCCAATTTGCATAGCTGTAAAGGCTCATAAATAATTCGAGGCGCTGGGATTTAATTAGGTGACCTACACCAGGGAGGGATTTTGGCCTCATTTATGGAAATCAGGGTCCTTCTGGAGGCAGCTCAGGGCATGGAGCGGCCGTGGAGCTGCTGTGGGAGCAGCCACRGAAAAGGATGGGATGGAGCCCAACCCCAACGCTTCCCTGCAGCTCCTCATCAATCTGAGCACTAATCAAGGATCACTGAACTGAAAGAAAACCACTGGGAGCTGCATTTGCACCACGAGAAGGCCCAGAGCAGCCCCTTTAGCAGCAGAGTGATGCTGCCATATCCTSGTGGCTGTGCTGAGGGCTCTGCTCTGCCAGCTCTGGACCCTGTTAGCTCCAAATATCGGCTTTGCAAACAGGATCCTGCCTCTTCCTGCAGTGCAAATGCCAGCCAGGCACGCCTGGGAAGCTCCAGCTAAACTCCAGAGGCGTCAGGATGGCTTTGATAAGTG
>NW_026623961.1:92918-94961 GCF_030028575.1 Malurus melanocephalus
TGCCAAGGGTTCTCCTGGATTCCCAGTGGGCTCAGCCGTCACTCCAGGGATTTCACCCTTCCCGAGGGCAGCTGAGCAGGCAGGGCTGTGCCCGGGGCAGTGCCTGGCACTCYGGTGGGATCCCAGCACCGTATCCCACATTCCAAGGGATGTCTAAGGCAGCAGGGCTATTATAAATAATTTATTCTCTGGGCAGAGAAGGGAGGAAGAGAGAGAGAGAGAGCGAGCTTTTAATTAAAATGATATCTTACAGATCAAATAAATATGAATAAGATGCCAAAAACAACTGTATAAATCCCCAGCATTCTCCTGTGTTTTAATTATTTGTGTTGATAAAACAAGAGCGGAGGCATTTGGCTCTGCTCGGAGGCTGCGGAGGCGAAAGGTTACGCTGGCATTTTTTATGTTCTGTGCGAGGAACAAATGTTTCCGAAGCCCAGATCTGACAAACTATAATTCATATCAGGAATTAAATTGGAATTTAGAGAACAATTGTTAATATTTCAAAGTAATTGTTTAAGAAATTATCATTTTGGTATCTGCCGCAAAAATAATTACCCGCCACTAATTTTTCTTTTTTCAAAGGCTGCTATTTGCTGGGATAATGTTGGAAAGAYGAGGAGTTTGTGCTGGGAGCTATTTATGTAGTTCAAATAAGGAGATAAATAGGAAGGGACTTTCATGTTCCCAGGCAAATGAGTCTGACTAATGTASGGCTCCGAGCTCAAAAGTGGGCCTTGGATTTATTTGGAAATTGGGGGGATTTTTTTATGGATGGGACTTGCAAGACACAGCAGGTGAGAAAATAATCAAAAGCTGTGCATATTAATTAGGAAATGGTCCTCAAATAAACCCTTGGAGTGTGGGGAGACCATTCCCACCCAGTGCGGGGTACTGGCATCCTATCCACCACCTTGGAAGGATTTTGGGGTAGAAAAGGAGCTGCATTCCCACTTCTGCTCTTCACAGGGCATCAGTGAATTGGAAAGGGACTGAGAACTTGAATATTTGAAGGATTATGGGAAAAAGTGGGGTAGAAGGGATCTTAAATCATCRCAGAGGTTGAGGATGGGTCATCCACACCTCATGACATGCTGCTCCTTCCCTTTGTCGAGCTGGTGGGAAATGTGGTCACATCCCTCCAAACAGAGCTTTTGTCAAGAAATTGAGAGAAACTGGAGCAGTGGCAGCACCAGGAMAGGCCCAGCAGTCCCAAGGAGTTGCTGTGGCCTTCTCTCTTCAGACAGGACCTGGCAAAGTGAAACCATTTCCATGAAACCAGTTTCAAGTGCAAAAGGAGAAATCGCTTCCTGGGGTTTGTTAAATTTTTCTGCCAAATWATTACTCCATCTCTGGTGGGACTAATTCCCAGCTGCATTTTGAAATATCTCCCTTCCTGCCACGCTCTTTTTTTAAYGGGTGACTTTTTCTCCAAGCGATGCCGATGTCGATGAGGATTTTTAAAGTGCACAGGGAGAAGCAGCACTTTGATGAAATCTTCTGGGAAAGGCTTTTTGTCACCTCAACCCCCATTTTTTTCCTCTGAGCTGTCAGCTCTGATGCTCTCTGGCTTCCCCAGACACCCTCTAGGCACCCAGTAACCCTCCCCAGTTTGCTGTTGGCCACTGGGATGTTTGGGCTGAGACAGAGGTTGGTCCCTCCACACTGAAGGACCCCATAAATCTGTCCAGACACCCCCCGGGTGGGGGAGGATCCTTGTGGATGTGTTTTCCAGCCCCTCCCTGCTACACCTCCCCGTTCCCTTTGACCTCCAGGCTCCTATGAAGATGCTGGTCCCTAGTGAGGGATACACTTGACCTTTGCAGTGGTGTTTAAAGATTCCTGGAGAATGGGGGGGTAGCAAACAATCCTGCTTGGATCCTGCTCCCAGCTTGTTGCAAGGACCCCAATTCCGAAGCAGATCACAGGAACACGATGGTTATCAGCAATTAGCAGTGGGAGCAGCAATTAAGGCGGCTTTGTGTTCACCCCGGGTGTGGCTGTGGCTCTCCTTGGGAGCTGCTCGGCTCCAGGCTCTCTCCC
>NW_026623961.1:99410-107214 GCF_030028575.1 Malurus melanocephalus
GGCACCCCAACAGCCCCACATCCTAAATGCCATCCCATAAGCACAGAGAGCTCCATTCAAACGGGGAATAATCACCTTGAATTGTCATTGTCCAAGGATCCCCAGAGACCCAGCAACACAGGGGACATCAAACAGAAACCTTGCTTGGATTAGAGCGTCAAAACAAGGGGCTTGATGGCTTTGCTGGTTGTGCCACCCCAAAAGCACCTGCAGGAAACCCCATTGAACCCACAGGACAGGCCACTCCATGATGCTGAGGCAGTCAATGCATCGATCCCTTCAGCAAACCATGAGCAGGGTTTTGCTTTCATCAGGGCGGTGAATATTAATTGATTTGACAGGCTGCAGCTTGGTAAAACACGAACGGGGGCATCGGGGCATTGCTGTATTAATTAGCCATGGTGGAGCTGCTTTTAGCTGCTTCCGAAGTTTAATCAATACGCTCCACTGGAGTCCCCAAAGGCTGGTGGAGCAGCCTTTGAAATCCTCTCCATTGTTTCCTCCACAAGGCTGCAGGGTCTCGGCGCCTTCTCACTCTGAGGATTTTCCTCTATCCTGAAATCCACGGTGACCCACAAGGATGGAATTTCGGATCCTGATCTTCCGTTTGCGTGYGCCAGGAATAGAAATAAATGAAGGAGATGTTCTGGTTTAGGCCAATAATAATAATAATAATGCCAGACACTAATGAGCTGCCCTCTGCTCCCYGTTCCTGCCTGCAGTAAATTACCTCCACCGGCTGCGTGTGATGAGTACGGGCACGGCACCACTGAAATGGGGTCTGCTGGGCTTTGATTTGACACAAAGAGAGGCTGGAGTTGTTGAGATGTTTTACTGAGAGGGAGGGAGGAGAAGGCGAAGCTCCAAATAGAGCTGGGAGTGAAACTGGAGAGAAGGGGATGGAGGAAATGTAGGATTGGGGTGGGGAAGGCAGGGAGGCTGCTGTGCTCTGAGTGCYGGGGTTTTCCGGGATTGGAAAGAAAAGCCATGTGGAAGGGACAATGGGAGAATGGGAAAAAGCAGAGATGGACTGGGAGAGAGCAGGAGTGCTGGGCCACACCTGGTGGGGCTGCTGGGGGCAAGAAAAATCCATGGAGGAGCAGTTCACCAGGAATGGCATCACAGGGGAGGGGGTGMGGGCTCATCCTGTGGGCTTTGGGAAGCACCTCTGACCTTGGGGATCTGAGACAGCMCAGGGAGGGCACGGTGTCACTGTCACCAGCAGCTTTGCCGGCACAGGGTGTGAGAAAGCGAGGGCAGTGCACCTCTTGCAGGAGTGTCCGGGTGTCCTGCCTTCCTGAAACCTCTGCCACGGGCTGTGAGGAGCTCAGTGCTTGTCTGAGACCCTGTCTGCATCTGGGACGGCTCCTTTCCCAGGGGACACCTTAAGGCTGAAGTCTTTGTTGTCATAGAATTACAGAATCTTGGGATTACAGAATCTTGGGATTACAGAATCCCAGGGTTACAGAATCTCAGAATTATAGAATCCCATCCCAGACTGATTTGGGCAAGAAGGGACCTTAAAGATCATCCAGTGCCACCCCTGCCATGGACAGGGACACCTTCCACTGTCCCAGGCTGCTCCAAGCCCTGTCCAGCCTGGCCTTGGGCACTTCCAGGGAAGGAGAACCCAAAACCTCTCTGGGCAACAAGGTCTCTGTCCTCGGCCACGGCTCCTGCAGATCCATGAGCCTGCTGAGACCTGAAACACTTTTTCCCAATCCTTGCATTTCTGGCTTTACCATTTGTCTCAGCACTCTGCTGTTTTGGCTCCTCACCCCTTTCCCAGACTGAACCTGCCCACGCAGCTTTCCCAGCACACTTTCCCCCCGTTCCTCCAGCAATTCCGGCTGTGTGACGCCCCGAGGTCGCTGCTGCAGATGTCACCCCAGCTCGGGGACACAGGGAGATGGAACACTGCTCTCAGGGCCCCAGCATAATTATCCCAATTCCAGAGGCAGCCGTGAGCCGTGCCTGCTGCCGCTGCCGTGCGCTTCCCGGCACGGGCACATCCTGCCGTTAATAATGGAAGATCCCCCGTCTCTCCGGGGGCAACGCTCTTTGCTACGGGCGAGCTACTAAATCACAGCTGAAGTTTCTAGGCCAAATTGTTTTCACTTTTAGTTTTTTTGAGGAATGGGTTTCTTAAAAAGCGTGAGGTGGATTTACGGGCCAATCCGTTGTGTGTGGAGAAGGAGGCAGGATGGCATTAGGGGAAGGCTTGGACTGTCCTAAAGTGATGCTGTAGAGGTGATCAGGTGACTTGGGAAAAATAGGGCTGAAATGAACCCCRGAGTTTTGTGTCCTGAGGCAGAGTTAACTCTTTCCTTATCACTGCCAAGGCAGAGTCCCAAGAATGTTGAAACTTCCTGCAGCAACATCTCTGAGACACCAGTCAATTCCCCTCCCTTTCATAGAACTGAAGGCTGTTTTGGTTTGGAAGAGACCTTAAAACTCATCCAGTCCCACCCCCTCCCATGGGCAGGGACACCTTCCACTATCCCAGGTTGTTCCAAGCCTCATMCAGCCTGGCCTTGGATGTTTCCAGGGATGGTGACTCCAACACTGCCCTGGGACAAAYCTGTTCCAGTGCTTTCAGTGAAAAATTTTTCCCTTATTCCCAATTTAACTTCTTGAGGCCGTTCCCTCTCCTCCTGTCCCTGTTCCCTGGAGCAGAGCCCGACCCCCCCCGGCTGTCCCCTCCTGTCAGGGAGTTGTGCAAAGCCACAAGGTCCCCCTGATCCCCCTTTTCTCCAGGCTGAGCCCCTTTCCCAGCTCCCTCAGCCTGTCCTGGGGCTCCAGACCCTTCCCCAGCTCCATTGAGGATGAAGGGAGAGGACGCTGATTACATCCAGGCCAGGGAGCCTTTTCCATTCAGATCCCTTGTTCATTTCCTTCCCTCTGTGCCTTTACCCAGAAAATCAAGGATCTTGGGCACATCCCAGTCTCCTCCTCAACCCTCCGAGCCTTGGGCACTGTCCAGCTCTGCCTGTGGTGGGTGGGTATGGCCCATTGGGTCCCCCTTTCCTGTCACATGGATATGATGGTCAGATGTCCTCAAATTCAGCAACACAGCAAAAACGCCCTTTCCCCCCGCAGGGTGGTGGTTTGGACTGCAATCATTGCCTCCTTGTGCTCCTGAATGTCTCTGTGGGGGCTGCCCAGGCTCAGGACACCCCTGGACCACGGAACTGAGGTTGATAACCTCTGCTCAGGGGGCTGGCGCTGAACACTGAGATCAGTTGGGCTGGGATTCCTCCACAGAGACCCCTGGAGAGGACAGGGAAAGGTTGGAGGTGTCAGGGCAGAGGAGGACACCAAGGAGGAGGAGGAGGAGGAGGAGGAGGAGGAGGAAGGAGTGGAAAGGCAAGTTCTGCAGCCAAGGGAGCCTCTTGCAGGTTCACTGGAATTTGTCTCTGAGGACCATGGAAGGGCTGGATGATCCCCTGGCTCCTGGAATCTAAAGCAAGGGTGGGATGTGAGGGAAAGGGACAGGGGATGCCACAGCAGGGGGACATGAAGAGCYGGTTGGGAATTTCTGTCTCCATCCCTCCTCCCTCTTACAGGAGACCGGGAGTGAGCATCTGATCAATATTTGGGATTTGTCCAGGAAAAAGAGCAACAAAATGCACATCCCTTGCCAGAAGAGCAGGGGTTTATGGTGGGGAACCCATGAGTGGTGCCAGAGGGAAACCTGGAGAACAGCTGTGGATGTGAACAAATATACCTGCCTTTGCTCTGCAGCACTGGGGGCTGCCTGCCCCACACCCCGCCCTTTCCAGCACTCAGTGATGTTCATCCCGATGGGATTGGGGTGACAGAGCCCCATCCTGACCGTGGAATGAGTGGTTCCTCTGGGGGAGACAGTGTTGCTGAAGGAGAATCACCCATGCTTCATGCCATTGTCGGTCTGAGAACCCCAAAGGAAGTTCTCCATCACCACCTTCCCATCTCCCTGCTCCACCTCACAGCGAGGAAAACGTTCTAAGTGAGGCATGGACGGGAGGAGCAGATGAGTTGCCTTGATGAACTGGCACTTAGACCAGGGCTTAGGAACAATATCYTCTATCAGAGCCACCCTGAGGGAGAGGGCTTCTTCTCAGAGGGGGTTTTTTCATTGGAACTGGTGGTTCTCCATCCCTGGTGCTGAGGGTCCAGCCCAGTTTGCCATAGGAATGGGGTTTTCTTGGTGGTGAAAAGCTCCCAGGATGGGATTTCTCTGTGGAAAATCTCTTCCTTCCACATGTAAGGAGGGGGTTTTAGTGTGCATGAGGTATTTAAATGGAATTGCACAGCCCCCATGTTTATTCTGGTTTTTCAGCCCCACTTCTCTCCTTCCAGCATCTGTTTGTTGGAGTCACAGCTTTGTTCTAACAAAAGTCTTTCAGGCTCTTATTTCATTTTTTTAGGTCGGGTCCCACTGTGTGAAGGAAGCAGTGACTAGGTGGGGGGCAGGGAAATGTTCCCAATCCCAAATCTCTTTTCTGGTCCCCTGGGCCACCTCAGGAGGTACCCCGGGCAGCAGGGAGTGCCTTCAGTAAACTCCCTCTAAGCTAAATCTGCTTCAAACCCAGCAGAATTATGCCTATAACCCCAGATCCCCATTTTAAATGTATTTCCATCCCATTTCCAAGCCTTTTTTCACTTCCTACATGGCCTTGAGCCAGGACTGCGGGCCTGCCGTGCCCACAATCGCTACAGAGYCAGTAAGTCCCAGCCCTTCTGTAATGAAAACGTCACTAATGATAAATATTTCAAGGGATGCGATGCTTATTTTTATATTTACTGCCCTGACCTTTATGTATTTGGATTTTGTTTTATGGGGCTTCCCTGGGCCTTTTCCCAGGCACACACACGAGAGCCCTACGCGGGTTCCTGGAGTTTTGCTGCACCATAAACGCACGCGGTGACTATGATTACAGAACTTTAATGCCTGCTGTAATTACTGCCTGCACTCGGCATTAACACCCCGGGTGATGGAGTGAAGAAGCATTCAGACTCCAAGMGAATCACATCCCGAGGGAATTTCCAGGGGGAATTGTTGCCTTCCATCCTGGGGTTAATTGTTGTGCCCTGTGTGGGGTGGATGAGACTTCTCCAAGCCCTCAGCACCCAGGGCTGATGGAAACGGGAACGCTCAGCTGTGCACAGCCTGCTGTGCCATCAGGAAAAGGGTCTCTGGTTTCAGCCTTGCAATTCCACCAGGGAAAAATCCAGGAAAACAGCAGGAACAAGGAGGAGAATGTCCTCATTTACCCGCGGCTCTTCCCCTCGCGCTGCCTCACCCAGGAGAGGGCTGGGGAGCACTGGGAGCTCATCCCATAGYGGAGGGACATCCCTGGGCTTGTCCCACTCGTCCTGGAGCAGGGACAGGATTTAGGAATGCCCAGCTTATCCAAGTGGACATGGCTGTCAAGGAACTGGGCATCTCCTGCAGCAGCAAATCCGGCAGTGTTTGCATCTGGCAGCCTCAACCGAGCCCCACATCCCGTTTTCCCTTCAAGGAGCAGGGTAAAAAAATGAAAGAAGGAGTTAATTGGCCTGATTGGRCTTTGCTGAGAAAAGTTTCAAAGGAGAGGAGAAGAAAGTGCTGAGGCAGCTCCTTTCTGCGGCTTTGAACTTTAGGCTTTGAAAAGAGGTGGGGAAAATCTTAAGGAATTAACGAGGACTACAGGGAAATTATTGAGAAGGAACGTTCAGTGCTCCCAGCTTGGAAAGAAATAAAAAAGAAATCTAAAAAAAAACCCCTTTATATAAAAATAGATCTAAATGTATATATACAGATACAGAGACATTTGCATGCACGTGGATGTGAGAGTGTGACCCCCTTCACCCGGCCGTTCATCTTCGTCTCTCTGATTTGATTTTAATGATTTTTATGAATTATTTGATTTGCTTCCTCAGTGCCTGGGAAGGGTGAGAGCTTTCCTTCTCCCCCATCAGGAGCTGTGGAGAAGGCAGAGGCAGCTCAGCAGCTCAGCAAAAACCTGGGGTTTGCCACCGCTCTGGCAACRTTTGTGGAATCTCAGCCTGGACTGGAATTCTTCTCTTTCCAGGAAATACCAAATTCTTTTTTTTTTTTTTGTTCAAAAAACCCCCTCAAGATAAATATTCTTGGATGAAAACCTATAAAAAGCTCAGACTGACAAACTATTTTTTAGGCACTTCTTTTTCTCCCAACAAGAATATATCTGTCAAGAGAAACAGATGTTCTTGATGAAAAACCCTCTTTAATTACAACTCTGTCAAAAAACCTGCAGACAGATTTCTCTTTTTTTCTCCCAAACCCATTAAAACATGCTCAAATGGCCAAGGTTTGAAAGGCACGGCTCCTCTTGTAATATAATATTTAAATAAAACATTTCCCCATTAACCTGAGGACCAGCAAAGCCACAAGTTGAAACTCGTGGACAAATCCAAGCTTAAGGTTTCCTTTTATAAAGTGAGGTGTCAAGCTTGAAGCTGAGCTTTGCAGGGCTGCCTGCAGTGCTGGGGTGGTTTTGGGGCCCTCAACATCCCAGATTTCTTACGTGGTCAGGTGAGATGTACCCCCTCTCCCGAGTTTAGGATTTCTCCCAATCAGGCCAAATATTTGCATTAAAAACTCTGCGATGAAGGTCTGGCCACCAGCCAGGAGTTTCTTCAAGCCTCGCGTCGTTTCTTTGCTAAATCTCACTGTGTGCCCAGTAAATATTTTCTTTAGTAAATACATGAAAGCCTGACTGGAAGCTCTCCCTCTCCACGTTGCAGAGGATGGAAATGTGACATAAATGTTAAAAAGGGTTTCTCCAGCRCAGCATTCCCCGAGGCTGACACGCCACAGCTTATCCAGGGGAAAAAAGTTCTTCTGGAGAGACTGGCAGGAATGCAAGGTTGATATTTCTTTATTTATTGGTTACAGTAATTGGCCAGAACATGGCTGAGCAGTTGGAGGAAAATAATCAATAGTTCTTGTCCACTAATGAATGATTTTTCAGCAGTCGCTGGTGTAAATAGGTTTCATTAAAACAGCAAATCCTCCCAAACAAGAAAATTAACGAGGGCTTATGAAACCTATGAAATTGCACAGGTCTGAATGGCTGACAGCYATGACAAATACCTGCTATTGTTGGGGTTGGGAAGCAGGTTTTCACTTCAATTTTCACTCTTGTCGCTTAAATAATATCAATAATTAGCAAATCCATTATAYCTTTCCCAGAAATCTGCCAGTGTGAAACGTGTTGGACCCAACTCAGGACAATGTCSTGTTCCTGAGCAACCCCCACGTGCCTGGGCCCAGTTCCTGCCAAATCCAAGGCCTGTAACTACACCAATAAACTGGGAATTTCAGGGGCTGAGCCCTTAGACTCACCCTTTCCAAAGGAGGGGATTGGGCACCGTGCAGTAGTTTCTTTTCGTGACTTCTGGGAATAAAGGGATATGAAGCCAATCTTCCACTGAGGGGTTCCAGCCCAGCAAATYGGGGTGTAGGGCAGGGGAAAAACCTGTAACTCTGCACCAGTGCTGCTGGAGGATCCTGGGGAAAAAGGAGGGTGGGGTAGAAGAGATTGGACTGGGTGGTGCTGTTAATTTTGATATTTCTCTCAATTAAATCTGTTCCTGCCATCCAAAGAGGAAAGCTCCAAAAAGGGAGTTGTTCTGGCCAGCCTGGAGCAGGATTCCATTTGCCCCAGAGAAAACTCTGCATCTGCAACTCCAAAGACCTTCTCCTCCTTCTCCTTCTCCTTCTCCTTCTCCTTCTCCTTCTCCTTCTCCTTCTCCTTCTCCTTCTCCTTCTCCTTCTCCTTCTCCTTCTCCTTCTCCT
>NW_026623961.1:107503-113741 GCF_030028575.1 Malurus melanocephalus
TCTTCTTCTTCTTCTTCTTCTTCTTCTCCTCCTCCTCTTCCTTCTCTCTCTCATTCTCCTTTTTCTCCTACCCCTTTATTTCCCCTTCCCAGTGCCCTAATTGTCCAGCTTCTCTTGCCCTTCCTCTTCCTCTTCCCCTTTGCCCTCCTCCTCCTCTTCCCTTTGCCTTTCCCTTTTCTCCCTTCCTTTTCTCCTTCCCCTTTCTCTTCCCCTTCCCTCTTTCCCCTTCTCCTTCTCTTCTCCTACCCTTTCCAGTTTCCCCTCCTGGGGCTGTTCCCCTTCATCCTCTGTTCCCCTTTCCCCTTTCCCCTTTCCCCTTCTTTTTTCCCTCCCCCTTCTCTTCTCTTCCCCCACATCCCTCTGGATCTGTTCCTCCCCTTGCCCTTCCCTCCCTCCCTTTCCCACCCCACCCTGTTGGAGAAGGCTCTCCAGGGCAGGAGCAGCTTTGGGCACCGTGTCTGTGCCAGCAGCACTGACCAGAGCCCGTGATTTGATGGCAAATTGTGCTGGTAATCTCCCTCGGAGGCAGCTGCTCCCATTTTTCATGGTGGCGAGTCCTTTCGGGATGAGGATGAAAAGAGAAAGTGTTTCATTTGCTCTTTGGGAGCYGGAGCTATAGATCACGGCCCAGCTCATTCCCCCAAGAGCAGAAATGGGTTTTTTCCAGGCGAGAACTGAGGCTCTCCCCAGTGAAAACTAAAACAGTTATCTGCACTTTCATCCACAGGTCAGCAGCAGAGATTTTTCTCCCAAAGCTGGATAAATCCAGGCTGTTAGTGCCTCTCCTTCCCTCTCTCCTTAGTTATTGCTTTTTATTTCACGAGGGGCGAGGTCCAAGCAAACACTTCTGCCTCCTGCCTTTGTCCTTGTCTGCTTGCAGGAGCTGCTCAACCCTGTGGCTGATGCTCTGCTCCTGAGCAGCTTTGGTGAATTTCTCAACCCCAGTGYCCCCCAAATGGGCTCTTGGGCTGCCAGCAGAGCTCTCGGGCTGTGTTTGGGTACCAAGGACATWTGGGTGACCCTCGGGGGGTGAGGAGATGCCTTTGCCATGAGCCATCCCAGCACTGGCACTTCCWAACACTGCACACAACTTTAATTCCAGGCCTGGGGAATTTCAGGGGTTGATGCCGGCCAAAGCTGGACAAATGTCCAGCCTGTTTTCTCCACACCAGCACATGGACACCCAGCCCAAGATCCCAGCTGGAACTGAGGCACAGCTGGAGCACAGGGAATGTGCCAAGGTCTCTGCTGCAGGAAGCCACTGCAGGCACCTCCCAGCCCCTTCCCCTGCACCTCTTCAGGGCACCAGGAAACATTTGAAACCCAAAAATGCCTTTTAAGCGACCTCAGCCAGAGCCCCACAGACCTGGCTCTGTCTTGACCTTGTCTTGGTTTCACCGTCATGGGCAAACCARCCCTGTCTCTGTCATGTCCCTGTCCCCACTGCACTCACCTGGCACAGGTGCCATGGGACTGKGCCATTTCTGGTCTTTGGTTCCAATATCTTCACAGATAAGAGGTTTCCAAAGCCGTGCTGCCCTCCCTTGTCCATGATCCTGGCAGCCATTAATCCTGGGCCTCTGTCACCAGCACTGATTGAGCCCATCTGCCTCACTCTGTGATAATTTATCCCTTCTGAGCCCTGGAAGTCCCAGCAGAGATGATCATCTGCTCAGGAGCAATGATCAGGATGAGATCCTTCCCTCCTGGAAGCACCCAGCAGCATCCATAAACCATAATCCATCAGCTCCTTCCTACATTCCCATGTTCCTCCTTCCCTGCAACACCCTGATCCCAATCYCAATCCTTTATCCCGACACCACTCCTATTTTCTCTGCTGCAGCTGAAGAAATAGAGGGCTGGTTTGGATTTTGGCAAAGCCACACTCATGGCCTTGCCCTTTCCAGCAGGAAAGCCCCCCAAATTCCTGGCAGAGCTTTCCCTGCTGGCACCCGGAGGGTGGTCTGCCCAAACTGTGGGATGAGTGATCTTTCCCTGGAAGAAATCCCCCCTGTAGTGTCCCTGCTCCCCCAGCCCCTCGGAGCCGAGCGGGAAGTGTGTTTTATTGTTTGTCACCCGAAGCACTTGAAAAAATTACACAAATCCATCAAAGTAATGAATCTTCTCAGCAGAGGCAAACAGACAGAGACAGGCAGGYGCTGAGCCCAGCCCAGGCAGCTCTCACCATTAATACCAAGGAAATGGTGCCCTTCTGCTCTCCTTTTGGGGCTGCCTGCCTGCTCTGGGTGAGGGGACACTCAGGTGRTGGCTTTGCACAGGGGACATGTCCCCCTCCAGGCCCTGTCACCCTCCTGGTGTCCCCTGATGGCAGCAGCTGGCAGCTCTGGAGATGATGGAGCAACGCCGCGGGTGACACTGCCTTACACTGATGAGTGCAGACAGGRCACTTAGGGAACAGCTGGATTTTTGGGAGTGCCAAAACCTCCTCCCTGTCCTCCAGCCATCCTTAAGTGGCTCCCTGCAGCCCTCTGGGCTCTCTCTTCGGTTTGTCTGTGCCTGAACAAGCTCCTTAAATCCTAAGGGGGAGAGGCTGCTCCTGCTGCCAGGCCTGTGTCACACTCTGGGCTCCATAAATAATAAATTGTGGTGTTCCTGGCTCCTCCAAGCTTTCATTTTGTTGCCAGGGACAATATATCCACCTGTCTATCTGTTTCCATATGTACATTTTGTGTGTATGCACAAAGACAGATGTATATATCCACACACACAGATTTGAATGTCGGACTAGATGAGCTTGGAGGTCTTTTCCAACCCTGATTGTTTTATGCTGGTTCATTTATAAGCGGGTCTCATCCATTATAGGATATTTCAGGTGTGTAATGTCATTGTATGGGGTTGGAGGGGACAGGTCTGAGAGCACCAGGTGCCCCCCAGATCCTCCATTCCTGTTCCATCCTTACACCCACTCCCACATCCCAATTAAATCCCATCACCTTTCACTCACTCCCTCCTCCAAAGCCCCAGCCCTTCAGTCCAGCTCTTGCAATGAGAAGATGCTCAAAACTGCTTTGTTTATGGTTTTTTTTTTCCACTAAAAAAGGCTGCCATGGGGAAAAAAATATCAGGAATGTGGCATTTCACTGCAGACCACTATCCTGCTCCTCCAAGAAGGAAACACAAAGAAAGCAAATTGCTTTGGCGCACCAGAATCCCTCTGTTGTTCCAACCTCTCCCATCCTGAGGGGTTTTTAATGTTTATTAGTCCACAAAGCAGCGCTGAGCTGGTGCCTGCAGGGCCTGCCCTTGCCCTGAGGAGTGGAGTGGGGACAGAGAAGGGGAAGGAAGACGGATGGATCCGGAATTGTCTCCGATTTATGGGGCTCCGCGGTTCCTGCCGCCGTACGTCTCCCAGAAATGACACCACCACTTCAGGAGCAGAGATTAATCTGAGCCGGCAGGAGAAGGACAAAACAAATCATCCCCTGCAGGAATCTCATCTGGGGGCTGTTGGGAAGAGCTCTGGGATGGATGGATTTTGTAAAGACCACACCAGCACATGGATTTGCCCCCTTTTCCCTGWTTTCCTGAAAATTGAGGTCAATAAGGTACAGAGTGGAGGCAATCCCARGGCTGCTTTTGTCAGCACAGGAGTTGTAATTCCATGCAAAAGTCCTGGGATCTGCAGGGGTGGGAAGTGCTGGGATAGGGTAGCATGGAGAGAGCTGGAAGCTGCAAATCCACAGAGTTCAGATGCACAGGGAGAGGTGGGATCACCCTGGGGACATCAACCCCCTCTTTATTAACCATGAGATCAGCTAAAGGATCAGGAAATCAGGGACTSGCATCCTCTGGAATTACAAAGAACTCTGGAGGAGATGGGTGCACATCCTGGGCCACCTTGGCTCGAGGCCCAGGTGGGCACAGATGGACATCCAGCCATCGGATTGGGAATTTTAGGACCAGCTCTTGCCCATTTCAACATCATTATGCCACCTGAGATGGGTCCTACCCCATCAGATTTGGGAGCTGAGACCCTCCTGAAAGAGCCCAGCCGGCCTTCATCCCCATGCAACCATGGCAAAGCTCATCCTTTAGGAACAAAAAGCACAAACCCTCCAACTGGGAAATGAGCAGGGTGACGGAGGCCTGCAAACCCAGCTGGGGACCTGCAGCCAGCCCTGCAGCCTTTCCCTTTCCCTGCTCCATCAAATCYCACCCAGTGCCACTGCAAGCAGCCCTCATCCTTCCCAAAGAGCCCAGGGGCGTGGGAGTGATCCCAGCACAATTCCAGCTGTATCTCAGATTGATACGGAATCGATCAGATCGATTTTTTTTTTTTTTAAGGTGCAGCCTCGGAATAGCTGAGAGTGGAAGGTGCAGCTCAGCTTGTWCTTCCCCAAAACAATTTGTCAGGCCCCACTGTAGGAGCCTAATGACGGCTGTAATTTATGGCTGACACGCTGTATTTATCACCTCAGCATCCTCTCCTCTTCCTGCTCTCCCTCGGCCTCGTTAGGAATGGCATCAATAATGTTTATTGTAGCTTTTAATTTTTTATCATTGCTATTCTTACCTGCACTGCTGCAGATGAGGAAATTAGAGCAGGCAGAGCCTTTGAGATGSGTTTCAGGGGAAATGATGGATTTGGGATTGGGGAAGTCCTTCCAGAATGCTGACACAGGGTGAGTGGGGGAAAGTGGGGTGTTCCTCCCCTCCCCACCAATTCCATTGGAATGTGCAAGGATGCTCAGACCTCAGCTCTCTCACGGTGTGGAATTTCCTCCAAATTCCACCCAAACTGTGCTTCTGGCCCAATCTTTGTGCCAGGCAGCTCCAGTGTTTTCCACCAGGCTCATTTTGCTGCTCAGTTAGTAGACACACAGCCTTGCCATGGAGTTCATGGGATTTCCTCAGTTTTCTTGCCCCATTTCTCTCTGCCCCTCTCTGACAGAGCTCTAGTTCCTCAGGAGATGTTTGCATTTCACAGCCTCTTTTCACACCTGGATGGTGATGTCCTGGTTGTGGTGGGGTCTGTGACTGTGCTGACCCTTCACTACAGGGGGTTTTGGCCACCTCCTCTGGAATATTCTGGTGTTTGGGGTGGCTGACAGATTCCTCCTGATGAATGKTTTATCCCTAGGCCAAGCAGCGTCTGGGTGCCCCAGCTCTGCTCCCACCCCATTCACAGAGTCAGGGCACCAAGTTGTGTCCCTAAAAAAACCTGAAATCCACCCCACCCTGAAT
Organism: Malurus melanocephalus; assembly: GCF_030028575.1. Classification (NCBI taxonomy): domain Eukaryota; kingdom Metazoa; phylum Chordata; class Aves; order Passeriformes; family Maluridae; genus Malurus; species Malurus melanocephalus. Next base: position 112,709 of record NW_026623961.1, read on the forward strand.
TTTCCCCTTTTCTCCCTTTTTGGGAAGGGGTATGGAGGACCAACCCTCTCTCTGTCATGAATGAGGGATTTAGGGCTGCGCAAAGAATCTCCATCATTAGCAAACACGCTTTCAGATGAATTTATAAAATTGCAGCTTGTGGTTTAATGGCAAGGTTGCTCCTTTACTTACTCCATGGATACACGGGAAAATGGAAACAGAATGGGGGCGAAATGATTTACACAGAGTCTGAAAATGCAAAAGGGTAAAGACACCTTCCCACTGAGTCATGGGGTTCAGAGCACGTTTCCTTCCTATTAACCCTTGAGGGAAGAGGTTGCACTGGGTTTTGAAGCCCCTTAAACTGCCAGGACCAGGCTGGGATAGTGGAAGCTGTCCCTACCCCTGGAATGAGACAATGTTTAATATCTCTTCCAACACCAACCATTTTGGGATTTTATGACTAACAGTTCCCAGTGGGGAATATTTTCCCCCCCTCTTTCCAGCCATGAATAATTCCCAGGCCGATGGTTGTTTCAGCATCATTACAGGAGCCTCGCAGACAAGCAGGTCGTTTACAGATTAGACAGACATTGCTTACATTGTTCATAACCGATTATGGGATTGACAGTTTGGCTCCCACCCAAAATCTGCAGTCCCAATTTAGCCTAATTGGAACAGAACAGTGGAGCGGGCTGGGGGAGGGGATACTGACTGCTGACAATTTAGTTAACRTTGATTTTATTGATCCCTGAAAAGCTTCTGATGTTGCAGGTTCCTCTTTATAGGGCAATAAAGTTTATGGCTGGGACTGTCCCAGGGGAGTAACAGCTCCGTGTCTCCAGCTGCTCTCAGGTGATCACTCCCAGCCCCAATTTACTGAGCCATAATCAGAATACCAGCAAAAAACCCCCAAAATTCTGTTCAGGATGTGGAATCAAAATGCCAGAAATACAGTGATGGTGAAATTAAAGAACAATGCCTCCCAAATACAGAATTATTGTGTTTAAAAAGCCTTTTAATTATTCTTATTCTATTCTAATTCTATTTTTTT
>NW_026623961.1:114175-122461 GCF_030028575.1 Malurus melanocephalus
TTGCAATTTCTCATGTTTCCCCTGAATATATTCCCAGCCTTTCCTATATTTATCCTCATGAGACCTCTCTGATGCAGCCTGGGATCCCTCACTRATGTGAGGGGCTGGAATTGGTACCTCTAAAACCACCCAGAAATATCAAGAAATTTGTCAAAAGCAATACAAAAACAATCACGGAATGTGCAAAATAGGCCTGGATGCATCACTAGTGATGAAGCACTGAAGTTTTGGTTGGACCCGCAGGCCCTGCTGCTAAAATTCCAATTAAAGGCGGCTCCTTTGGCACAGCAGGGGCGGCTGGAGCAGAGCAGCCCTCGACATCCAGCAAAGGAAATATTTGAGCAAGTCCCGAGCAGGRAGGGATCTGAGGGGCTCTCCCCTCCCAAGCCTCTGACCCCAGAYAGTCCCTGAAGAGCTGGCAGAGCTCTGGTTCCAGGCCTGTGGCTTGGAGCTCATTTGTCAAACGCTGGGATCTCTATGAAGGGCTGTTAGCAGAGCATTTACTTCCCATTCCTCATCCTCCGCTGTCATCACCTCCCAAGATTAATTAAGGAAAAAAGAAAAGACATCTTGTCGCTCYTTTGTTTCCCCTTTCCTTGTATTTTTTAACAGCCCCTTTCTGTCCATTCATGTCCTGGATGCTGCTGGGGAGCAAACCAAGCAAAAACCCCATCCCTTCCTCTTCTTGTGGGTAATAAATCCTTTTTTTTTTTTTTTTGCCTCTCTGTAGCTGGAAGTGGCTGGCTGAGCTTTGTCCAGAGCATCAATTCTCTTCCATGGCCTCAGCTGCCAAAGCTAAGCCTGGGAAGATCCCAAATCCATTGATTTAAGGTTTTTTGAAATGCTTGTTGCAGACTCACAGCCCCAGTGCCAGGGTCCTGTCCCTGAGTCCCTTCCAGGGTCACAGATGCCATGGATTCTCTCACCATGGGATAATGAGGGGCTTTTGCTCATGTGGGTGCTCTGTGCACCCCTTTCCTCTGTTAGGAACCGTAATCTGGGGTTTTCCTGGTGCTTTTCCATGGCCATTCCCAACAGCCCCATTTGCTCTGCTCCCGTGCCCACCCTTAACCCAACTGTGTGAATGAATTACGGTTCAAACCAGAGCCACCCCTTTCCCTGACACCCTCCAGCCCTGCTCCCTCCCCACATTCCTGCTATTCCAACCCAAATTACCTCCATCCTGGGACATCCCTTCCCACCCCGTTATTCAGAGGTTTAGTGTGAGGTTTCGCTCTCCCAGTGTGACCAGTTCCCACCGTGCTGGCTGTCCCCGAGCTGTGGGTGCCAGGACGCTCCTGGGATGGTGCCAGGGGGGTGGCAGGGGAAGGAGGAGCCGGTTCCTCACGCTCGTGTCTCCGCTGATCCATAAAACATGGATGGAAACCCGCCCGGCAGCCGGCGCTGCCCTCCCTCCGGGATTCGGGGATTTGCCATCTGCTCTCCCAAAGCCCAGCCCTGATGTGAGCCAGCCRAGGGGGAGGCAAACCCAGCCGGCTCCGGCTCCGTCCTTGTCATGGTGGCTCCCAAATGCCGCTCTGGATGATGTATGTGACAATGGGACACACCCCCGCCCTCCCTGTGCCACCCAACCCCTGGCACCGTGGTGGCTCTGGCTTCCTGCACCCGTCATAGTGCTGGATCCAGGATCTACTTTGCTCTTTCCGTGATTGCTTTTGTATCGCTTTGGACAAATTTCATGATATTTTTGGGTGGTTTTAAAGGTACCAACGATTTCTCTTTGCTCTCCCAGCCACTCACCCTAAACTCACTCATCCCAGCCAAAGTCTGTCCCTGCTTTTCCTGGGCTTCCCCGCTCCACACGAGCACGGCTCCCGTGGCTTTTGACGCCATCCATCACCGCCATCTCCATCACCCCAAGCCACACACGGAATAAAGAGGTGGAGCAGCGGCTCCTCAGCTGGTGTAAATCAACACGGATCTCCCCCCACMTCGGTGGAGTTCAACTTCCACCCAGCCGGGGATGGAACCCGAAACGCTGCTCGTCGGAGCAAAAGAAATTTCGGCGGTAATTAGATCTGGAGCGTGATTACCCAAAGGGAAACACAAAACAAATGTGGGTGACAGATATTTCCAGGATAACTGGAGTTATTAATGCTTTTCTCCAGCAGTGACAGGCACAGGGGACTAGTAGTGCCTGAAAAAGTCTGGTTCAGTGTGGGAAAAACCGAGGGCTGGAAATGAAGCAAGGAGGAGGCCATCTGCTGCTCGGTGAGCTCGCGGGGCCCTGCGAGGAAAGCTGCAGCCAAAACAACAAAAGGCAACGATGGGAGGCATATGTGAGGAGAAACACCGACCTGTTGCTCCTCAGTTTCCAGCTAAAAAGGGGAAAAAAAGGAAGAACCTGCTATTTGTTGCACGAGCTCCCTCGGAGCGAGCGACCCTGGCACTGCTGAGCGTGGCAGAGCTGYGGATGGTTCCAATTAAAGCCTTTCCTTCCTGCTGGCTGGGGGTGGGTTACTGGGAAAGGGGCATGAAGGATCAACCCTCCCTCTGTCATGAGTGAGGGATTTAGGGCTGCTCAAACAATCACCATCATTTCCAAAAACAYTTTAAGGTGAATTTATAAAAACGCAACCTGCAGTTTAACAGCAAGGTTGCTCCATTACTTATCATGGATACAATGGAAAATTGAAGTGGAACGGGGCCAAAATGATTTACACGGGGTCTGAAGATGAGATGTGGCTCAGCCCAACCTCAGTCTCAGGCCTGGACAGCAGTTTAGGTCTACAGGAATTAAGTACGATAAATTAAATACATGGATTTCCATGGTGTTGCATCACCTGCTCAATGCTCACCACGGGTCTGGGAGTAAGGAATCTTTTTCTGCCTGGAATAAGGAAGGATTCCTCAGCCCAGGTAGGGAATCTCAAACCTTGGGAGCTATCCCCAGCTCCAGGGGAGAGCCATCACAGCTGCAAGGTAGAGAGAACTGGAATTAGACTCCTTGTCATCAGTAGAGAGGTCCCTCAGCCTTGGGGAACAGCAGTGCCCATGAGGGCTCACCTGGACTGCCAGAATTTGGGAATAGAGAGATTGGCTGGCAGCCAGAATGGACAGTGGGATGGGTGTGCATGAGACTCCTTGAACCCACAACATTCCCTGCTCCATGATAAATAAATTTTGGAAAAGCTGCCACTGTTCCTGTGTTTGTCACAGGATCAGGAACCCCATCTCTCAAACACGGTGTTCCCTGGGTCACTCTGCGCCTTTGGSGTTCCCTAAAGGAATTCTTGGCCCCTTTGGAGCCTGTTCCAAGGTACTGCTGCTGGGGTTGAGTGCCCTGAGTGCATCTCTCACACCCTTCACACTCCAGAAGTGCCCATCCCTTTGTTTAGACCTTCCTCTCTGCAAGAGATCTGCTCCTTCCACAAGAGAGGGGCAGAAAAAGGCATGAGCTGGTCCCTGTGTCCTCCTGCACAGCCTGGGAGAGCAGCCAGGAGCTGTGTGRGCAGGGAATGGCTYGGGAATGCCAYGGGCTAACCCAGCCTAGGGTTTGCTTTTGGGTGTGAGTGCTTCCAAACCTCTCCAAGAGCATCCCTCGGCACGTCTGGATACCCCAAACCAGATGTGCTCCCTCAATCCCATCCAACCCCTCCTTGAATACAAAATTTGCAGGAAAGTCTGGCTAAGAAAACATTTAAATGAGGGAAAGGATGTCTTTTTTCCTTTTAAATATGAGTGCTGACATCCAAGCAGTACCAAGATGAATTTCTAGCAGGGCTGTTGGTCAATAAGCACAAAACAATTCGTTTTCTGCTCTTTGCTCCCCATGGGTGTAAGAAAGAGCCTGGAAAACTCCACCCATTCCCAGACAGATGCTTCAGGGAAAGCTCAAAATCTTCCCAGCAGGGTGATAACCTGACCATAATTAAAGCTGAAATTTCAGCCAAAACTCAGGTATTTAATAGACCATAAAAAACACAGGGCACCGTCAGGGCTGCTGACCACAACCTGCTGCAAAGACGCTGATGATTTCAGTTTCCTAAGGATTTGAAGCCATGGGAAGCTCCCCGGATGGATTCAGACCTGTGGCTCTGCAGAGACAGGTCTAACCCATCTGCACAGATCCCCTGGGAAGTGGGAATCCATCCCCCAGGCCTGCGGGAGGGGAGGACACCCATGGCCCCGCTGATGAGGTGACAAGAAGGTGTGAGGAGCTCCAGGGAGGTGAGAATTGGAGGTGGGAATTGTCACAGCTCAGGGCAGCACCAACGCTTCCCATGTGGCCAAAGGCAGGGAAATGTATAAATGAGAGGGAGGGAATGTCCCGCTGGGCTCTGCAGGTGTCACCTGGAGCTGGATGAGACCTGTGGTTTGGGGTATTCCTAATTCCTCCTTGGAATTCTCCCTGTTCCAGTAAGCACCAGTAGCAGACAGCCCCACCTGCCACGGGGTCTCATCCCACAGGATGTCTGCTGTGTTCCAGCTTTTGGGGCATTTAAGGATATTTGGCTTTTTTTTACAATCAATCCCATCCTTTCACAGCCTGTCACTGCTGATGCTCTGGCTCTCTACAGGACACCTGGCCTGGAAATACGGGAAGGGATGGCAGCACCAGAGGGTTCCCACCTGGCAGCTGGGATGGCTTTCACAGGATCTCATGGATGAGATGGATAAAATGGATTTTAAGGGTGAGACTTACCTGCCCTCTGTACTTCAAAGGGGCCTTGGAATCCCTGCAGGTGTCTGGGACATGCCAAAAGCAGAGCCCTGTCCTACTCAGCAGCCAAACACCTCATGAGCAATACCCAGAAATTCCCAAACTCCAGACCCACAGCAATGAGAAGAACAGCAAGAAAATCTCCCCTTCCCCATGTCTGGGAATTGCTTTTGTTCATGGCTTGAAAAATCCTCCTCCTGTTATTTCCTAGCAGGGTATTCCATTAAATCTAGGAATTCCTCCCCCTTCCCACTCAGGAAAATAGTGCTTTTCTTTTTTGACCTGAACACTGGAAGTTCTTGGCCAAAACATAAGCAAACGCAGAGGATGGGCAGTGCAAACCTCTGGAACGCTGCCCTGGTGTGGCTCAGCCTAAACCCCAAAAATTCCCCCCAAACCTCTCCCTGTTTCCTCAATATCCTGACAAAGACAACTGGGCTGGAAAGACGCATACTGGTAGGAGCTCCTGGATCTCTTCCCATGGGAAAAGCAAACATTTATTTAAAGATGGGACTGAATCAAAACAGACATGGRGAAATGTCCAAATATTCCATRARTAGGAAGAGGAAGGAATACAGTTRTCTCTCTACCCTGTGAATGAATAACTCACATCCTGGGAGAAGCAGGAGTGGGAATGGAGCGAGTGGAATCGGCTCTGCTCCGTGGTGTTGACAGAAGGGAATAACTCCTCCTGCCTCGGCCAGGATGGATTCAGGCAGAGCAAACTGAGAGCTGCAGGGGCAGGGAGCAAAGGAAAACAGAGAAGATTGCTTGGAAAACATGAGAAGGGAGAGCTGGGCGGTTGCATCTCCCTGAGCGTGGTCATGTGGGTRTGGAGCATCCTGGCCAAAGTGAGAGCCTGGTGCTCCTGGTGCCATTCCCCSTCTGGAATACAGGCAAACACCACAGGGAATTTCATCCTAAAACCTCAGTTTTGAGTGGCTGAAGTCAGAAGAATGGAACAAGAAGATCTTTAATGTCCCTTCCAACCCAAACCTTCYGTGGAAATGACTTGTGGCAGACGATRGGGGACATGAGGAATTAAAGTCTTTTACTTTCTGCTCGACAGCATCCAAGAATTGTTTTCCAGCAGAGGATGTGTTTGGGGAGGATGGCAGCATTTAGGATTTGTTTGCAAATCACAGCTGAAACCTAGGACTGAATTTTGCTGCATAAAGATTTGGATAGTGCTGCCAGTTCCCATGATAATGCCTTGATTTATTGGCTCTTTCCTAAAGACAAATGTGAGATAACTTCAATAGGCAATGTTGGCCTCGACTGCCACTTTTAAAAATACTTGAAAAGAGACTTAAATTAGGGGGAGAAAATGCAGAAAGTTCTCTAAAAAGGGACAGAATAAATTTAGAAATCAGCTTCAGAACTGGCTGGATTCTRCAAATGTCTAAAACTAAAAATAGAGGGGAACAGATGATTTTTTTTTTTTCCCCCTCCTTGATTAATTTCTCTCTTTTTTCACTCCTCACATTGGAGTCCTGTCTAAGTTTACACTGAGCCCACGAGCCTGTGCCTGGTAAACATTTTTGGTGTTATTTTTGCCTAAGTGACAGCTCTSGGTGGCATCCAAGCACAACCACAACAAATTTGAGTGAGCCAGAGTGGCGTGAACACACACGAAAAACCCTCCGAGTGATGTCACAATTCCATCCTGTGGCATTGCCACCTGCACAAGGTCCCAAGACCCAAAGTTTCTGGGGGATTTTTGCCTGGGACACATTAGGAGGGGAGCCCTGACACAGATATCTGTTCCTGCTGGAAGTAGGAGCTGGGAAATGGGAAATTGGCTCCTCACTTCCCACATCTCCTTTTGCACCTCATGGATCTCGGACAGGGGAATGTTCCTGCATCACAATCCCTGGGAGATGGGGGTGGAAATTTCATGACCCTTTGACTCCAGTGATGAGGATGACAACGACAAGAGCAGCAGGATCCTGGCACAGCCTGGCTGCTGGAAAGGTTTCTGTTGTAGGCTCACCAGCTGCTTGGCATTTGGGAATAATTCAGCGTCAATCAAAGCAGGATGGATWAAAAAAAGGGATAAAAGGAGAGCCCATGATGAATTCATCCTTCACTGTGGCATTAGCACAGCCCAGCCCCGGCCCCCTCCTCCGTGTCAGTGGTGAAAAATGCCTCCTCTTCTGCAGCAATTACCTGTTTGGGCTCACCCTTGGAATGCCGATCCTCCCGGAAAAGGCAGCGGCAGCCCCGCTCTGCCAAGCTGGTGATGGATGAACCCAGCTCAGCCCTGCTGCCATCTGCCACSAGGGTCCCCTCCCTGGCCCCAACGAGTGACATCCCCGCTCCTTCACACGGATCAGGGGCAAGTGGGAAAAGTGGCAGTGATGGAAGGTCTCTGGAAAAGTGTGAATTAACTACAGAAGGGAGGAGGTGAATGAAGGGGAGTGGGGCGGGAGGAAAGGAGAAGATGGAAGATGGAAGGGGAGGAAGGAAGGAAGGGATTACCTGGCCCATGCCCAGGCCCCTGAGGAGTAACCCCACTGTTCATGAGGCTCCTCATGGTCTGGTTGCTTGCCCTTTTTGCCAGGATGAGCCCATTCCTGGGATATCCCCAGGAAAYGTTGTGTCCCAGCTGACACACCACTCACACCCTGCCATGATCCTCGAGGCATGGCAGAGCAGGGAGCTGGGTTAAACCAGACAAATGACAGCTGTCAAACAAAAAAAACCTGGATGATGCTGGAGAGTTAAAGAAAACTTCTCCAGGGCCAGGGTGACCAAAGGAAAAGGTGACTTGGAAGCCAAACCACCTCTGGATGTCACAGGATGTGCCTGAGTGTCTGAAGTTGGAAAGCTCCTCCTGGAGGAGTTTGGGAAGTCTTTAGAAAAGARCTCCTTCCATCCTTAAGGGAGAGGCAGAGCTCAGAGAAAGCCCTGCTCTGCTGATGGCATTTTCCAAGCTGGGTGGATCTGTCCAGGCTCCAGAGGAAGCTGAGAGGGACCTGGTGCTCAGACCCTGCTGTATTTTTCGGTTTTATCATCAAAACCTTCAGCCTGGGCCACTATGCCTGCAAGAGAATCCCTTTGCAGAGTAGTTGGTTATTGCCACTGCAGGYTCTGGATTAAATTTATCACAGTGATAAACCCCTTTCACTCCCYGGGTTTGATCCCAGGTTTGCCCCGAGCTGTTCAGGTCAAAGGAAGCTGAAAGTTGGAGCCRAAACCCCTCTTCAGGCAGGATTTACAGGGGGAAAACAACAGGAAAAAGAYGCTGGCACTTCCAGAGACACTCTGAAAGTGCTCACCAAGCAGAAACAGTCCCACAAGAATTATTCCCCCAACTCCAGCTATCCCAAACTCCAGGACATCGTCCTTGCCCGTCTGTCAGCTCAGCTCCAATACGGAACAAATCTCATTAACGGACCCCAGAGATTTAGGGAAGGGCTGGAATATGGCAAAACCCTTTAAAGCAGGAGATAAAACATGCTGTGCTCCCAGGAATGGGGTGGTGAGGGAGATATAAACATCAGCAGGCCTCCTGGGAATTCTGGGGAAAGGCCAGGACAGAGGCACGGCAGAATGGCTCTGTCAGAGTGACCCCACAGTGGTGAAAATAATTTATTAGG
>NW_026623961.1:123511-128431 GCF_030028575.1 Malurus melanocephalus
GTGTTAGATTTGATCATAAATCACCAGCACCCAGCACTCGACAGGATCTCCTGGTATTTTAATGGCCAGGAAAGGTCTGGCCACTGCTGGAATTAAAGCCTGAATCGCAGCTTTATGTTTTTCTGGAAATGCCAAATGCTGCTTTGCTTCTTGCATTGCTCTTAATTGGCCTCCTTAATTACAAGGAGCAAAATCATTAATTATATTCAGTGGAAAGAGACACAAACCCTTCTGCTTCAGGCTTGGCCYTCTTGGAAGTTCAGAATGAGCCCTGGGAGGAGGTTGGGCACAGCAACAGGGATTCTTGGAMAACAATCTCAGGRATGYCYAGRGTGGGAYTGTTGGGATGTCTGTGCAGGGCCCAGAGTTGGACTGGATGATCCTTGTGGGTCCAGCTTGGGATATTCTGTGATTCTACAGTGCTTAAAACAGGTCACAATCCACAGCTTGGGGGGCTCTGCTCTCCAGAAACCCCAGGTCAAATGGTCGGAAAACATTTCCAGTGAAATCCCAGGCCAGGTTACGGATCTGGCTGCAACATCTCCACAGAGAGCTCCCCTCATCATGGGCTGCAGATCCCACACTTCCAGGGCGTTCTAAAACACCTGACCCTACAAGGAAATCAGAAATTTTGGGCTATTTTGCTGGAGAAGCCAAGTGACCAGAAYGTCTCTGCTCAGTCCTGCACGGCTGGGAGAAAATCAGGGTCAGCTTCCAGGGTCAAACTGGGAAGAAAAAAAGGAGGAGAGAAAAAAGAATAGATTGGGTAATGTTGGTTTAGTATCAAACGTGAAGACCACAAATACACCCAGTTTGACAGCAGAGATGCTGMAAATATGTCCAAGAGGGACACGACTTCCTGGGGCTGCAGGGAGATCCCAGACAGGAGATCCACTAAAATATCTTAGGTTTCCACCAATTTTCTGTCACCTCACTTCCCCGAAGACCAGGAGGGGATGGGAACCCCTGAGAGCAGCTCTGAGTGTCCGGGGAGAGGACAGTGACATTGGGAGAGGAGCATCCTGACTGTCTTTGGGCCAAAGCTGGATCAGGGACAGCTCCGGAATCCTCCGGCTTCCAAGTTTCCGTGTGATTATGCGAGCAAATATTTGGGCTGGAAGAGCTGTTAGTCATTATTTGCAGTTCATTTTCTCATATTTGTTCTCTGTCTTTTAAATAATAAAAGAAAGGAAGCCAAGATGACAGCTCACAGGAGCAGAAACAACAGCTGGGTTTTTCCAGCAAACACCTTCGGTTGTGCGTGGCTTCCCGGGAAATGCTGTGCCAGGGAGGGATTTGGGATYACAGCTGCTGTGGCACAGCTGGGTCCTGGTCATCCACCAGGAAAATCCCCACTYCTGGCCTGTGATGTTCTCCTGCAGAGTTTTTCTGGGTTTACACCCTAGGGCAGTGAACAGGGACTGTTCCCTTTTTCCAGGTCTCCCTGGATTTGGGGGTTTCCCTGCTTCATTGCTCTTTGGCACYTGATTTGGAGGCCTGATCGTGGCAACAGCTGTTCCTCAAATTCAGGGCTTAGCACCATTAATCACATCAGAAGGCAGTGGGGTTTCCTGCAGCAGGAAATCCAGGGCAGCTCCCGACACGTTCTGGGTCAGGGAAGGGATCACACTCAGCTGTGGAAGCGCAAAGCTCCCTGGGCATGGAGGCACAAGAGGAGCTGTTCAGCAGCAGAATGGTAAATTTGGCATCAAAAACTGCTTGGGATGCAAAAACACCTCCCCAAAACCCCACAAATCCCATTCCAGCCCCAGGGGTCTCCGTGCCTCCAGCACTTTGTGCCTCCACCGTGCTCAGAGCGGGGCAGGAAGGTCTGGGCAGCAGAATTTCCATGTAAACAAGCAAGGGAAGTGTGGGGTTGGTCCCTTYGGCAAAGGGAGTCCCTTTGGCTTGGGAAATGGAGGGGGAGAGCACACAGAGCCTGGACCTGGCACCCATCAGGGTCATTCCTGCCCATCCAGCGTGGGCAGGCTTGGGTGCCACAGCAGAAGAAGGATCTAAAGCTGTTGTAGAGYGGYCAAAGGAGGGACAAGAGGATGGGGAAGGGTCTGGAGGGGCCACACRAGGAGCAGTGGGGAGCACTTGATGTGTTTAGTTTGGAGAAGGGGAGGCTGAGGGCACAGCTCATCCTGATCCACAGCTCTTGTTGAGGGATCCAATCTGCTCTCTGTGACAGGGGCAGGATCCAGGGAATGGCTGGAGCTGTGTCAGGGCAGGGTCAGTTTGGAGATCAGGGAAAGGTTCTTCTGTCCCCAGAGGGTGCTGGCACTGCCCAGGCTCCCCAGGGAATGGTCCCAGCCCCGAGGCTGCCAGAGCTCCAGGAGCATTGGGACAGCACTGCCAGGGATGCACAGGGAGGGGTTTGGGGGGTCTGTGCAGGGACAGGAGCTGGATCCATAACTCCTGTGGGTCCCTTCCAGCTCAGGAGACTCCATGGCTCTTGCTCCTGGGACATGAACAGGCAAGGACTGGCTCCTTCCAAAAACTATCTAGTTTATCCCAGAAAGTCTAAACACAACATGTCTGTTCAACTTAAAATGGAAATGCCCCCAGAAAGCCCAACAGGGCCCCCAGACCAGAACACCTCCCCAAAAGGCAGAAGCCCCTCAGGGTGGATGTGGTACCTGCCCCTTTGGATTTGAGACCACAGGGGTAATCAGCAACCCAAAGACCTTTAGAAAGCAATCCCAAATCACATAAAACATGTGTCCAAAAATTTTTTTTTGTCTTTACATTGGATACTGGGAGGAAATCCTTCTCTGWGAGGGTGGGSAGGCCCTGGCACAGGGTGCCCAGAGAAGCTGTGGCTGCCCCTGGATCCCTGGCAGTGTCCAARGCCAGGCTGGACATTGGGGCTKGGAGCAGCCTGGGACAGTGGGAGGTGTCCCTGCCATGGCAGGGGGTGGAATTGGATGGCTTTAAGGTCCCTTCCCACCCAAACCATTCCATGATTCCATGGTCACTTGAAGAGAAGGAAAAAGGACTTTGTTTTCATGTACCAGGCTCTCACTGCAGTGTTTGTGCTGAGATCCAACAGGCCTGGCTGGGAAACCATTTCCAACGTCCTTCTTGAGAAGGAAAAGGGGAAAAATCTCAAACTGGTGTAAAAGCTTGGCCCACCAGAAATGGAATTAATGTCCCCAAGTAGAGATCATCCCTTGATGTGACTGTTCACAATGCCCTGGGGTGAAATCCATCCTTGGAAGGGCAAGGAAGGGAGGAATGCTGTCAAGACTCAAGCAATTCCTTGTTTTCACTGAAATCCAGGTAATATTTATTTGTGTTGTGTTTTCAACTCCTCTTTTTGGGTTATTTTCCATTTCCAAGGCAATAATCGCCCTGGTGCCTAAAAACAGCCCAGCTGGAGTGACCTTTCCATTCCGTGAGGATTAGCACAGAACGAGCCACTTGGTGGGGTTGGAGCTGCCAGAAAGTTCCGTGGCTGCCACTTCTGAGCCTTCCACCTGATTAATTTGGGATCTGTGRCTTGGAGTTTGCTCATGGGGAAACTGAGGCAGGAGGAAGGGAAACTTGGCAATGCCAGCAGGACAGGGCTGGGAGCAGCACTGAGGAAGGGATGAGATCCAGGACAGGAGGAAATGACCTCAAGTCATGGCAGTAGAGGGTCAGAGTAGATATCAGGGGAAATTTCTTCCCAGAAAGAAGAAATCCTTTCTGGAAATTTCTTCCCAGAAAGGGTGGTCAGGCACCRGCACAGGGGTGGGRTCCCCATGCCTGAAGKRATTTAACAGCCCTGTGGATGTRGCATTTGATGGCCTCAGAGGGCTTTTCCAACCTGAATGGTTCTGTGGTTCCTTGGGAACAAATCTGACAGTCACAAAAAATGTCATTCAATCATATTTTATGAGATTTTCTCTGCTGTCTTACCAAAAAGTGGTGAAAGCTGTCTCTCTGAAAAGAAAGGCTTCTTTTTCATAGTGAATTATTCTAAATTTTTTTTTCCAAAAAGGAATTTAAAGGCATCTAGAAGGCATTTTCCAAAATGCCTTTGGTATCTTTTTTCCTTTCCAAAGCCACAGTTTGTGATCAGTGGGCTTTGGGACAACACCACCAGGACATTTTCTCTCTGGTTTCATCCCTTCTCCAGCTGAGCCGTTCCCTGTTCCAGCTGCCATAAGGATCCATCTTAATTTTCTGCTTTCCAAGAGCATTTGAATTCATTGKGGACAATCAGATGACACTTGACTTTAATTTTAATGGCTCCTCTTTWTTCTGGATTTCTGTGCTTTAGTTGAGAGCGGAGATTCTCCACGGCAGAGACCTCGTGCCGTGTTTGACAATGGCTCCTTGGAAGATTTCCTAAAACACCACGGGARCTCCCTGGTAATTCCAGCCAGGATGGTTTTCCTGGCCCAATCCAATGAATCCTTCCTCCAAAAGATTTCCAAGTGATGCCACATGAAATGCCCAAATCTTTGAAGGGGTARTATCCCATTAAGCCAGCACGTCCATCAGGGTGGAGAGAGGTGAGGAGRAGGGCAGTTACAGCTGTAATTTTATTCTGGCCATCACTTCAGAGATCAACCTGTGCAGGGGRCTCAGATTTTCTCATTCTGGGGTTCAGGGCTATCCTTGAAATAAATAATATCCTTGAAATAAATTATTCCTGCAAAGGGCTCCTGCAGCTTCCACACTGCATCCAAAGGGTGGAGAGCAACCCAGGAACACCACCAAGCAAGAAAAGCATCTCAGGGGAAAAAAACAGGGGAAAGAAACCACAGTGCTGCTCCTGGAGTTCAGAAATCTCCAGCCAAATCAAAAAAATCAAGGAGAGGAGCTGGAAAAAAAAGAAAGAAAGAAAGAAAGAAAGAAAGAAAGAAAGAAAGAAAGAAAGAAAGAAAGAAAGAAAGAAAGAAAGAAAGAAAGAAAGAAAGAAAGAAA
>NW_026623961.1:128546-129698 GCF_030028575.1 Malurus melanocephalus
AAAGAAAGAAAGAAAGAAAGAAAGAAAGAAAGAAAGAAAGAAAGAAAGAAAGAAAGAAAGAAAGAAAGAAAGAAAGAAAGAAAGAAAGAAAGAAAGAATATAAATTAAAATAATTAGTGAGTGCTTCCACTTCTTTGCTGTGGGATTTTTTGGTACCATTTTGGTGATGCTTCCTAAGTTGACACTAAATGAAAAAGAGCTGGAAGAGGCTCCGTTTGCATGGGATATGGGGAAGGAATTCCTCCCTGGGAGAGTGGTGAGGCCCTGGCCCAGGCTGCCCTGGATCCAAACTCCAGTGCCCTGCAGCCCTGGGAGAACCTCCTCCCTGCTGGAGCAAACATTCCTTCATTAAAGAGCTCCATATTCTCTCAGGAAAGTCCCTGTTGCCCAAAAAGAGCTTTAAAATCAAACAAAACACATGCTCTGGGTTTGCAGCCTGCTCTGTTRCCATCCTTGATGAAAGGAACACTTTTTCTTCCACCTTTTGAAATGGTTTTCCATCCCCTCGGCAAGACCTTGGGCTAGAAACAGCCTGAAAAAAAGAACAGCTGCTTTTTAAAAAATTTTATTTTTGGGCTTGTTTTTCTTTTTTAGAGAAAAGAATTTTCCCCCACCTCAAGATCCTTTTCCCTTCTGCTGGAATTCAAGTTTTGCAGCTCACTCTAATGCTGATCAGTGCCACGCAGGGGCTGCCTGAGCTGTTTTTTAAGGATAACTGGGTGATCTCAGCCCCAATTTTACCGCCAGCCTCCCAGTCACTCTGGAATCAGGGCTGCATTTGGGATTGGACATTTCCCACATGTCCTCCCTACACTGATCCCACTCTTTTCCTTTAAACCATCCCCTCCTTTGCTCCTACAAATGTGATGGGGATGAGAAGGTGGGAGAACCCTCCCAGCAGGATGGACCAGCCCCCATCCCAYAGCCAGCCTTGCTGGGCACCACATRAAAACCTGGAGCAAATCCCTCAAGCTCAACCTCCTGGAAACCTGGAGACACCAGCAACCCAGGAAAACCCACCCTGGTGCCAGCAGGGAAAAACAAAACCCAACCATGCCCACCCCTCCCTGCTTCACACTTCGCCTCTGGGGTGGCTTAATGAGYGTGGATGATTTGTTGTTATTTTAAAAAATTATGGGCAGGGATTAAATA
>NW_026623961.1:131000-133237 GCF_030028575.1 Malurus melanocephalus
CCTCCTTTGGGAGTGGGTCTGGGCAGCCAGGGTGAACAGGAGCTCCTGCTGGGGAAGGGGTTTGGGGCTGAGGGCTTGGGGACCCCCGGCTGCTCCTCATCCCACCTGGATCAGTGCTCCAAGTGCCCAGGAGATAATTCCTGTCCTGGTGGAACTGCTCAGGAGCTGAATTCCTGTCCTGGTGGAACTGCTCAGGAGCTGAATTCCTGTCCTGTGGAAGTGTCCAGGAGCTGAATTCCTGTCCTGATGGAACTGCTCAGGAGCTGAATTCCTGTCCTGATGGAAATGTCCAGGAGCTGAATTCCTGTCCTGATGGAAGTTCAAGCTTGCCCTGCATCAATCCATGGCTGTGTGACATTCCAACTGCACCCCTCTATTTCCCATCACAAATTCAAGGCACCTCTGAAGATTTTCTCCTTTAAAGACCACAGCTCTTTGTATTCCTTGAATTTCTTCATTTTCATCTATTTTTCAGTAAAACGCATTTTGGTAGGACAGTGGGGAAAAGACAGGACCTTAATTCATCCCACCACTGATGATAAACACTTTTGCTGCCATAAAAGTACGTTTTTCAATAATAAAAGATGATTTGTGCTTCTCTGGTCAAGGCCTGCCAGTTCCACTCATGCTGATGACATCTGGGATTTCTGTGGAAAGCCAGGTTTGATCCCTTAAAAATATTGTTTGTTAAACTTTATGGCATCTGCTTTTAATTTCTGCAGCAAAATGACCCTTCTGGGGTGCACAGAAACAGCAGCACCAAATAATTAATGGGGATRGGGGAGGGATATTGGGGAATTTTTGAGATGATCCTGCAGAAGTGTTCTCCTGCAGGTGAAGGGATCACTACATTTCAACAGGGAAGTCAGAGAATTCCCATTGTTGTGCCTGGTTTAAATTCCAGCAGCAAATGGAGACTTCTTTCCCACATGTAAAAGAAAAATCCCCTATTTCGTGTCCTCACTGTTAAAATCACAGATACAGAAGTGATCTTGGCTGTTCAAGAGACAAGCAAGGCAGTGTGAGAGATAAAAATAATATATCTGGCTGGAATCCAGGGTACCTGAGGCATTCCTGGCGGGATGGAGTGGTTTATCCTGATGGAGAGTGGGAGGCTGGACCAGGAGGCCACAGCCCAGGAGGGTTTTATGGGCTTTGCTATTTAATGGCCCGACTGGAAATGGCATGAAAGTCCCTGATTTTCAAGGTGACTGATTTGAGCTGTCTCAGACCCTCTGCTCTCACCAGCCACTCCTGAAATCCTCCCAATCTGTCCCCGGAGAGCTCTGGAGCCAGGAGGCAGCAGGACTCCAGGGCTGGMCCCCATCCAAACTCCTCAGGCAAAGGCTGATCTTGGCAAAGTTTCCGCTCTGCAGTTTGAAATCCAAGAGCTCCTTCATGCTTCCTGACCCAGSATCAGAAACATTCTCATTCCAGAGCTGCTTTTGCCACTTAGTCCCAGCTTTTTTTGGGGAATCTGAGATTTTTTTTTCCTAATAAGTTTCTCCTTTCTCTTCTACTGGAAGAAATTCTACTTATTCCATCTTGTGGAACCAAAGTCATGAGCAAAACCTGCTGGGAGGGCAAAGCAGATTCCCACTGAGCTTTGCTTTAATGCAGCAGGAAAAAGTGGGATTCACCTGGATCACCTTTCTGCAGGAACATTCTCCATCATTCTCCATTCCCTGAGCCTTCTCCTTGCCCAAAGCCCTTCAGACCTCAAATCCTTGGGCTCTTCAGTGCCCTTGGGTTCTCCAGTGCCCTTGGGAGTGGCACAGGGAGTCCTGGGCTCAAAGAACTCAGCCCAAAGATGGAAACCCTCCCAAAGCAGGGGGATGGAAATCGCTGAAGGACCCTGTGGCACTTGCCAATAGCCCAATTACATCTGTGGCTCTGATGGGTTTAATTGCTGAGCTGCTGAAGAGACAAGTGACCTATTATGGATCATTGTTTACMGCAAATTAGTTCAGAAATTCCCATCATTCTGCTGTCATGCTCGGGGCAAACTCCCTCTGCCYTGCTGCCCAGCCAAGGGCTTCTCTGGCTCGGAAATGCTCAGACACCAGGAAAAGCTGAACAAAGACACAGCCAGGGCACAGCATGAGCCTGGCTGGGCAGCAGGAGCAAGATCCGAGGTGAAAGGGTCAGAGAGAGAGAAACCAACAGCTCAGAGGGGAAAAAACGCCCAAGGAAAGGAGCCACAGAGGTCCTGGAAGAGCAGATGGGATAGGAGGACA
>NW_026623961.1:133854-139956 GCF_030028575.1 Malurus melanocephalus
CAAATCCAGATCCAACAGGAACCCAAATGCTGAGAACTGCACAACGTTGGACCAATGAACATTGAACCAATGGAGTTCTCTGGGTTTGACTGGATGAAGTTTGGGGAAATCTTGTACAATCCATGTGTCCTGGAATGATTTTCTCTGCACACCCAGGCTGTGTGTGGATGAAATGATTGCTGTGGCACATCCTGACCAGAAAATAAAGCAATGCCTTGACTCTCTAACATTAAAAATGTTGTTGGGGAGTTTTTGTTTTCCCCATAGTTTCAGTGACACGTGGGGACAGCAGTTCATCCCTGACAGCTTTGGAGAGGGGAACTCGACTTTCTGAGGGGTCTCCAAAGCAGCGTCAGAGGAGAAAGGTAAAGGATCTCTGAGAGGTTTGGGAGTAAATAAAAGGAATGAGAGGGCAATATTAGCAGGACATAAATGGGGTTGGGTGAGAAGATGCTCAGGAGAATTCTGCATTTTTCTTGGCAAACAGGGCTCTCTCCATTCTGGGGACAGCAGGGTACAATCTGGACATGGTTCCCATTGTGCATGGGTAACGTGAAGCACCAGGACAGCATTACCCGGACTGTTACCTGGAGATAAAAGGAATTAAAGCAGGGGAGCACAAGCAGCTTCAAACCAGGCCTGCCCTTGACTTGCACAATATATTTCAACAGCCCCATAAAAAGATCAGGGGATTCAGTCAAGCATGAATGGTTACAAGCATGAAAGAATGGCAGTATTATATTTATTATTAAAGCCCTTTGAAAGCCCC
Organism: Malurus melanocephalus; assembly: GCF_030028575.1. Classification (NCBI taxonomy): domain Eukaryota; kingdom Metazoa; phylum Chordata; class Aves; order Passeriformes; family Maluridae; genus Malurus; species Malurus melanocephalus. The sequence continues at coordinate 134,624 of NW_026623961.1, forward strand.
CTTATTGCAGATGGATTTGGAGCCTCTGGGGAAAGCCAGGGACAGGATATTTAGCAAAAATGTTATTAAAAATAGAAATTGTTTCCTATGACTTAACCTGCTTGCCTGGGGGGAAATCACTTAGGTGGTGTTAGAAGAGAGCATGAAGAGAGGCCGGGATTGTTATGGAAAGCTGTGCACGAGGTTTTTGGGATAACAGCCATGGTYCTTCTTCCAGGGAAGCACATTTACYTGTGCCTGCACCCTCASCMTGGGGAGAGAAGMTTTTCCCTGGACCAGCCTGTGCTTCCTGCTGAAGCTCTGAGCGCTGGGAGGTGAGCCCAAGAATCCACGTTGTGTGGTGAATGAGCAGAGGAAATGTGGAAGGAGGGAAAGTGTTCCAGGACAGGCTGGAYRGGACTTGGAGCYGCCTGAACYAGTGGAAGGTGTGCCTGCTCTGGCAGGGGGTAGAACGAGGTGACCCTAAAGCCCCCTCCCACCCCAAACCATCCAGGGATTCYGTGACATTATYCCATGARTGGAGGTTATGGCATCARCACCCAGCAATTTATCAATTTATCARTTTATCAATTTATCAATTTATCAATTTATCARTTTMTCAATTTATCACCATCCTGGGTAAAGCCTGTAGCTCCCAGGTGCCCCCAGTTCACCCTCCTTGGTCTGGGACTGTTGGGACTGGTGGCCAAAGGTTCCCTCTCCATGGTCGGGGGGTTTTGGGACTGATGGCCAAAGGGTCATCCTCCGTGGACCAGGGGGATTAGGGACTGGTGGCCARAGGGCAGCATGTGGGATGCCACCATGGTTTGCTTGGACATCCAATTCCAGCCTGGAAAACAGGTTTTTGCCAACTGAGGCCATTCAGCACTTGCAGGAAGGTTCAGTGATGACAAATTGGTGTTTTCTCTCGGGAAAGCTCCTCGGCCCCACAGCCAAAGTCTGCTTATCAGAGCAGCATCGGGTGTGATCCCCCCCTGCAAAGCTGGCCTGGATCCCTTTGAGGAATGCAGCTCCAGAGATATGGAAATGCCAGGGGGATGCTGAGCTGATCCGATCRTGTCCTGTCCTCCCCCTGGGACATATCCCTGAGAAGATGGGCAGATATCAAACATTCATCACAGGCACTTGTCCCTTTAACAGCTGACACTGGTGCAGCAAAACAGYTTTTGATCGCTTGAGCATAATGTCACCGCAATCATTGCCTGGAATGTAGTTTTGCCCTTAAAAAAAAAAAAACAAACCAAAAAAACAAGCAGGGAAGGAGGATAAAAAATGAGACTCAAAGGTCTCTGTGCTCCAGAGRAGCTGGCTCTGAGGTTTGGCTGTGAGCATCAGATCTCAGCAAATTCTGCAAACTCCCCCCCTCCCCACTCCTGCCTGTATTTGGACGCTTTCCTGTTTCTTAATGATATTCCATCAATTCCATAACTTCACGGGATCAGTGTTAGGGAGTTCAGCTTCATTATCAGTGCAGTTATTGTCCTTTGGAGACGGAGCTCACGGCCATTTGTCTTCTTCAATTCAATTAACAGCAGCCCTCTCYGGACACCACGTCGGCCGCGCTCAGTGACACTCTGGGACCTCCCCTCCTCCACCAGGACACGACCCCCATCTCCTCAGACGAGCTCTGGCTCCTCTCTTGCCAGCTCCCTGCTGTACATTTTAGCAGCACATCAGGAAATGGCACAGTAAATTATCCAAGAATTAAACCGGGTAGGGCGAGAGCCAAGAAAAATCCATTTATCGATGGCCATTCCCACTCTGAATTGCTTGAGGAGGTTGACAGGACAGGAACATATCTTCCCTGACCAGCCAAGAAGACCCTTCCCAAGGAGGACAAGGTCACATCTCGTTGTAAATGATGGAGGTTGGGACTGAGGGAAGAGTTTCAACATTTTCAAAGCCAACAGAGCTGCTCCAGAACATCAGTGGTGACTTTTTGGTGCAGCTATGGATCATGGAGCCTGGATTTCCCACTGTCCCTGGCTTCTGGTCTATGAATGCTCTTGTCACGAGGTTCAAGGAGCCTCTAGCACATCCCTCTGTGACACTGCAGCATGGGAATAATCCCCCACATCCACAGAGTGGTGACGCTTGGGGCTGTGGGTCAGTGGTGGGTTAAAGGGTGGACTCCATGACCTTTGAGGCTTTTCCAACTTTCATGATTCCATGTAGGTCTCCAGCAGCACCCGTGGAGAGCAGAGGGTGGGGGACACTCCACTGGCATAAATAAACCCCCCTCTGCTCCTGAAATGGGGTGGTTTAAATGAAAAGCATTAATTTCTGGCAAATTGCTCTGGTAGCAATGGGACCTTTTTAGAAACACTCTTGCACGGAGGAGGGATTGGCTGATAATTCATGGATGCAAAGAGCACCTGGATCACTGGGAGGGGACAAGAAATTGGGGGAGTCTCCTGACCAGCCAGAGCCTGCAGGCTTTCCAGGAGAAGAGCTCCCAGAAAAGCTGCCTGAGAGCTGAGGAAATGCATCCTTGTGGGTCCGRGTCATTCCTTGAAAGCCTATCCATGCCACCAGGGAGTGACCACCCAGCTGGTCTGGCTGAAGCCCCCCGTTGATGACACCAGCACCCCATGGTCAGCCTCCCCAAGGCTCATTCCTGAAAGGATCCAGCAAAACCCAGTGTTTGGTTTTCCAGCGCATCCTTCTGCTTTAACAACTGCAAAATCCGTCCCYGCAGCCCCGGAGCAGCCCCAGCCCCACACTGCTCCYGCTGTGATGGGATCGCTGGGATGGAACAAGATTTATCACCTGCTCCTGGAGAGTGATTGCCTGCTGGGTGTCCTCACACAGTAAATAACGTTCTGCTGGCATGGTCGGGGACATCATTAACCCGCCAGACAGTGACACCGTTTAACCTCCCGCGGAGCCGCGCCGCTCCCCCGGCTGCCCGATTGTCTGGGTGCTCAGCCACTCCTTCCAGGGATGGAGTGAGGCTGGGGTGCCAAAATCCACACTGGGGGAGGAGGAACACAGGCTGGTGCTGCTGGAAAATACACCAATTAAAAAATTTTTATATAACTTTAGTCAAAGATTTTGTTTGTCTTTGCCCCAGGGAAGGTGCTGAAGTTTCTTTGCAGAGCATTGTTCCACCAGGTGAGGCCTGAGGAGCTTCACAGCTCAACAGAGCAGGAGGGGACAGGAGAGAAGGGACATCAGTGACCATCAGTGACGATCAGTGACCATCAGTGACCATCAGTGACCATCAGTGACCATCAGTGACCATGAACAGAACATCAGCCCCAATCCTCCCCCCTGGCATGGTCAGACACTCCTGCTCTGGGAACAGAGAGATGAGGAGCAGGACCTGATCAGCATCGGAGGGGAACAAATCCAGATCCAACAGGAACCCAAATGCTGAGAACTGCACARCGTTGGAYCARTGAACATTGAACCAATGGAGTTCTCTGGGTTTGACTGGATAAAGTTTGGGGAAAYCTTGTAMAATCCATGTGTSATGGAATGAWTTTCTYTGCACAYSYGGGCTGTGTGTGGRTGAAATKATYTCTKTGGCACATCCTGGCCAGAAAATAAAKTAATGCCTTGACTCTCTAACATTAAAAAYRTYGTTGGRGAGTTTTTRTTTTTCCYRCAGTTTYGGTGGCAGTACCRCACAGGAAGTGATGCCATGCTGAGAAGAACCTCTGAGCAGCTCCACCTGAGCAGCCTCTGGAAGGAGCTACCCTGGTAGGGTTGGTTGGGTCATTCTGGCACCAGGGGTGGCACGGAACAGATCCCAGTTGCTGGGCCCATCAGACCATTTCCCAGCTCCCATTCTCAGCCACGGCCCCTCATGGGGCTGCAGATGAGCAGAGCTCTCTCCAGGATCTCCTCACATCCCCAGTCCACCAGCACAACCCAACTCAGAGCCTGTGCTGAGTGCTCAGGGCTTGGACTCATCTGTTCCTGCCTCCTCACTCTGCTTAATAACTCCTGACTGCTCCTTCGCTGTGCCTGTGCCCGAAACGTGGAATTTATTAATGCATTTTTAATTAGCAAACTCATTCTCTGGGGGAAGGTGCCTTGCATCTTAATGACCTTGGCTTTGAACCTTTGCTAGAGAGAGTTTTACACCACAAACCTCGAGCTGCAACCACRTTTCCTGAGCCTTGACTCACACGCTGAGCAGCCAGGGAAAAGGGCAGGAATTTTCTGTGGGAATGCAGCCCCAGCTGGTGGGAAGTCCTGACACCCATTTGGGTGTGACCAAGGCCCAGGAAACCTCCAAAGGCTGTGCACAGTTAGGGAAGTGCTTAGAAAAGCTCTGCTGAACTCAGCAGTGGGATTTGGGTGGTGCCAGGACATGGGGAGAGGTCTGAACACTTGTCCAAAGTGTGTGGGGACAGCCAGGAGCYGGCCTGACTGCTCCCCCAGCCCTCTGCTCCTCGGGGACACACTCATTGCTCCTTGGAGGCTCTTAAGGCTGGTTCATGACCCAGTTACTCACCCAGTTTCTCCAGGAGTTGCCTCTTTGCAAGCCCCACCTTCCCAAACCAGTTTGCAGCATTTGGGGCCAGCACAAAGCCCTGTTTTTCCCAAGGAGTTTGTGACATTTTAATCAACTCTTCCGGATAGAGTTACACATTTAAACGCTGCAATGTTGCCTTGAGCTCTCCCCAAGCACTTCGTGGTTCCAGCATGGTTTCGGTGCTCTCTGCATCCCCCAGCCCCAGATTGCTTTTCAAACCAGCCGTGACAATTGAGATGTCCCAAGTGATCAGTGCTGCAGGAGTGCACCGTCCCCAGCCCCGGCTCAGGATCCATTTCCCACCTCTGGGAGGAGCAGGGGTTGAACCCATTTCCTCCTSTCCAGTGCTTTGGGAAGGGTGGGGGAATCAGGGAACTGCTGACAGCTCGGTGGTTTATTTCCACACAGCTCCACGGGTCCAGCCCTTCCAGAGGCGCTCAGCAGTGCCAGCTGTTCCTGGGTTTTCTGGCTGCTCTGCCACACAAGCTGCCAGCGATGCCGTTTGTCTCCATCCTCCCCACATCCCAGTGGCACATGAGTCCAGCAGCAGCTCCTTCCCTGCCCTCTCCCACCCTGGGAGGGAATCCTCCAGAGGAGCAGGAGTGGCATGGACCTCCCTTCCTGGTGGAGATGGCAGATGCTGACTGTTCCCACTGTTAGAAAATATACCAGTTAAAAATTTTTATATAACTTTAGTCAAAGATTTTGTTCCCCTTTGCCCCAGGGAAGGCGCTGAAGTTTCTTTTCAGGGCATTGTTCCACCAGGTGAGGCCTGAGGAGCTTCACAGCTCAACAGAGCGGGAGGGGACAGGAGAGAAGGGACATCAGTGACCATCAGTGACCATCA